>NC_050588.1:39077500-39167500 GCF_013368585.1 Megalops cyprinoides | reverse complement strand
CAGATGATGCAGGCTGTCCTCAGCTCAAGTGTCCATAGTGACTTAGGGCCGGTTTATTCTCATTACATTATTGTGATTTAGCAGACGAGTGTGACTTACATAGGTTACAGTTCTAACATGTTATCTATTTATACAGCTGGATATTTACTGAGGCAATTGTGGGTTAAGTACCCTGCCCAAGAGCCCTAGCTGGGAATCAAACCAGCAACCTTCTGGTTATGACCCATGCTCCTTACCACTACACCACCACTATTACGCTTTATTAATAGAGGTGTGTGTGCATGCATGCTGGCATGGTGGGAGTGTGGTTGTGGGGTGTGTGTATGTGTGTGTGTGTGTGTGTGTGTGTGTGTGTGAATGAGGTGTGTGTGAATGAAGTCTGTGTGTGTGTGTGTGTGTGTGTGTGTGTGTGTGTGTGTGTGTGTGTGTGTGTGTGTGAGTGTGAGTGTGAGTGTGTGTGTGTGTGTGTGAGTGTGTGTGTGAGTATGTGTGTGTGTGTGTGTGTGTGTGTGTGTGAGTGTGAGTGTGTGTGTGTGTGTGTGTGTGACAGCGTCTGACCTGCACGCGGGCCTCGGTGAGTTTGGTCCTCTGGGCGAGCTCCTCGCGGGTGTAGATGTCGGGGTAGTGCGTCCTCTCGAAGGCCTTCTCCAGCTCCTCCAGCTGCTCCGCGGTGAAGGTGGTGCGGCTGCGCCTCTGCTTCCTCTTCAGCGGCAGGTCCGGCTCCGACTCCACCTCCGAGCCCTCATCCGTGCGGCTACCTGTGGGTCAGAGCTCTGTGATTGGGCCGTCTGAGTCATCCACAGTCCATGAACGCTCCACCCAGGGAGCCATCTCCTTCTGCCATTACTGAAACTTTCAGGAAACGTTTGTCCACTCGTTGGATTATTAAGGGATGAAAATATCCCCACCTGCTTTGGTAAATATTATGATCTCTTGACACAACCCTGCACTGAGCTGCACTGATCACACTTTCTGTGACTCAGTCAGAGCAGTGAAAAAGCACAGGTTTAAAGGCTCAAATGGGGTAACAGCAACACAGCAAAGCCATTAAAACACCTTCTGATGTCCCTGAGACGCAATGTTGCCCACGCCTGTTTCCATGGTAATGAAAAGGAAAGGAGAAAGGAAAAGAGAGAGGGAAAAAGAGGAAGACGAAGGGAGAGAGATGGAGAGAGAGAGAGAGAGAGAAGGAGGTGGAGGATGTGGGAAGAGGATTCAAACGTTGTATCTTCCTGTATCTTTCACTGCTGGCAAGCAGGAGACAGCTGATATCATTTTAATTTGTTCTTATTTATATGTGAGAGCACAATCCCAGCCACACAGCCCCCAGAGCAGGTTTTGCAGGGGGGGTTGGGGGTAATCTGTGCACAGCACCTTGCTGATCTGTGTGGCACTGTTCTTTGACAATGGCCCTGGGCACAGAAACAGGCGTGCCAGCCACTAAATATTTGCACTATAATACTGTAGTGTATCCATTAAATCCCCTGCACTGTATTTCAAAACAGACTTTCAAATAATGACAACCGATTTTCCTCTGGGTTGTTCTTCACACAGCCAGTCGCATTACAGATAACAGCACTTCATCTGTAGTATTTTTTGTGACACATGTAACCCATCCTCCTCATGTGCACACACACACACACACAAACAGGCAGACACTACACACAAGGTGCAAGGATGCACAGCGCAGAAATACAAACAGCTCAGGAACACACACATAGTGCTAAAAATACACATCTGTTTCATGCATTTCCTTTGCAGCCCAGAATAAACACACTGTATGAAAGCAGCTCTGAGCGTCACAGTGCGGTCACAGCCGAATCTCTTTACCATCACAGAAAACACTGCTTTTACATCATGTCAATGTTTCTCATGTCTGTAACCTACTGTCATGCAGACATCTCCTGTCACAAAAGTCTAAAACTACTTTTAATCCAAACATGACCACCAAACCACAGTTCACCTGAGCCAGTTTGGTTTTGATTGGCATTATTTTTGCATTTTGTGCCCATATTAAAAATTCAGTCAGTCAGGGAATTAGCCATGGCTGAACTTTTATCTTGCACTCAGAGCTATTCATATGTAACTAGTGTAATTTGATCAGTGTTCAAACCCAAAAAGTCTGCAAACCAGAGTGAATGTGTGTGTGTGTGTGTGTGTGTGTGTGTGTGTGTGTGTGTGTGTGTGTGCGCACGCGTGTGCTCGAGTGTGTGTGTGTGTGTGTGTGTGTGTGTGTGTTTGTATATGAGTGACTGAATGTGTGTGTGTGTGTTTGTGTGTGTGTATGAGACTGAGGTGTGTGTGAATGAAGTGTGTGTGTGTGCGTGTGTGTGCATTTGTATATGAATGAGTGAATGTGTGTGTGTTTGTATATGTGTGTCTGTGTGCGTGTGTGTGTGTGTGTGACTGAGGTGTGTGTGAATGAAGTGTATGTGTGTGTCTGTGTGTATGTGTGTGTGTGTGCGTGTGTGTGTGTTTGTATATGAGTGAGTGCATGCGTGTGTGTGTGTGTTTGTATGTGTGTGTATGTGTGTGTCTGCGTGTGCGTGTGTGTGTGTGTGAGTGTGTGTGTGTGACTGAGGTGTGTGTGAATGAAGTGTGTGTGTGTGTGTGTATCTGTGTGTGTGTGTTTGTATATGTGTGTCTGTGTGCGTGTGTGTGTGTGTGTGTGTGTGTGTGTGTGTGACTGAGGTGTGTGTGAATGAAGTGTGTGTGACTGAGGTGTGTGTGAATGAAGTGTATGTGTGTGTCTGTGTGCTGGTGTGTGTGTGTGTGTGTGTGTGTGTTTGTATATGTGTGTGTGTGTGTGTGTGTGTGTGTGTGTGTGTGTGACTGAGGTGTGTGTGAATGAAGTGTATGTGTGTGTGTGTGTGTGTGTGTGTGTGTGTGTGTGACTGAGGTGTGTGTGTGAATGAAGTGTATGTGTGTGTGTGTGTGTGTGTGTGTGTGACTGAGGTGTGTGTGAATGAAGTGTATGTGTGTGTGTGTGTGTGTGTGTGACTGAGGTGTGTGTGAATGAAGTGTATGTGTGTGTGTGTGTGTGTGTGTGTGTGTGTGTGACTGAGGTGTGTGTGAATGAAGTGTATGTGTGTGTGTGTGTGTCTGTGTGCTGGTGTGCAATAGCACTGCTTGGACAATAGGCCCTCCCCACAGCCCCTGGAGAACAGGGACAATGGCAGTTCCTCCAGAGCAGCTACGTGTGCAGGCCGGCTGCAGTTTAATTAAACAGGGAATTATGGGATTATGTGGAGACCACATAAAGACCTCTGGAGCCCACTCTGAACAGCCCTCAGCAGATTACACGTGTCTGCAGGACATGCGTGTGCATGCATTACAGCGGCTCTTTTTCCTCCGCTCACAATAAAGACTGATCCTGCAACACTGCGCTAACCAGCTCTCCCACTGCAATACGCCCGCATGCACTTACACACAGACCGACACGTACACACACAGAGCACATCGATCTCTCTACAGCTCGGCTTTTATGGTTTGTCTCTCCATGGGTAGAGTGAGGAGGGAGGTAGGGTGCCAGACACCTCTAACAGCACAATGACAGTTTCACCGAGCGATTGTCCTCGCTGTAATCCATGCTGTGGTGATCCACTCTCCACACCAAATCACCAGGCTGAAGAGAGACAAGACTCTGCCCTGAAACAACCCAGTGAGAGGCAAGGCTCTGCGTTACCCCAAACCTGTGAGAGTCAAGACTCTGCGTTACCCCAAACCTGTGAGAGTCAAGACTCTGCGTTACCCCAAACCTGTGAGAGTCAAGGCTCTGCGTTACCCCAAACCTGTGAGAGTCAAGACTCTGCGTTACCCCAAACCTGTGAGAGTCAAGACTCTGCGTTAACACAAACCTGTGAGAGCCAAGACTCTGCATTAACACAAACCTGTGAGAGGCAAGACTCTGCGTTAACACAAACCTGCAAGAGCCAAGACTCTGTGTTAAAATTAATACAACTTTGACAGAGACAAGACTACATTAACACAGCCATGGCAGAGATTATGTTGTTTATGTCATCTTTATGTTGTTTATGTATGTCTTTTCAATATGTTTTTCATTGTATGTGACCTTGTAATTACTCCTTTGTCAGCCGCTGACAACAAAAAAGTTCATTATGCAAACATCCCATAATGTGCGTGGTATGAGTGCAATCTGATTGGCTATCTCTGACATCCATCTGCCTCACTGTAATCTCTCTGGCCAGAGGCCTGGATATAAACATCTCCTGTCCTGCAGGCTGTTTGGAGATCTGAACTTCAGATATTGCTGAAGATAGAAGAGAAATATCACTCTGATTGAGGGCACAATTTGCATGTTTACAGAACAGCGCGTTATCACTGATGTAAGTATCTCCCTTTGTAGTGTGAGAGCTGGTCAAACATAAAGAACTAGCAAGTAGGTCAGAACACTACTATTGTAGGATTTTCAAAAATGTAACCACCTGAATATATCGGGCGGTTTTCACAGGTGTTTGGCCTGCATGATCTGTCTGTCAATTTTTACACATTTTCAGTTCCAAACCACAATTTTATCATGTTAACTGCCTCTCAGTGTAAGCAAATAAAAACAAACATTCCTATCATACAAACAAAAGTGTCCTATTATTTACACTTTCATTTGGATGACTAATAACCCACTTATATATAACAGCAAATCGACAGAGTCAAAATGGTACATACATAAATGGAAAATGACAATCAGTGCTTAAAAGAGCCATCCTCGGATACGCACAAGCTCTGACACAGGCTTACCACCAATCATGACCTAATATTAACAACCGGTTTGAATCACAGACATGCACAGCCCCACAGCACAGCATTAACTCCTTGTACCTGACCAAAGAATAAAGGCTAGAAATCACCGGATGATTTTAGATGAATCACAGATGATTTTAGCCCAGATAATAGTTGTTACAAATCTGAGGTAAAAAAAACAGCTGTTACGACCCCGTCTAGGGTGAGGTGCAACATAAAATAAAAATGTGTGGACACCCGGTTTCTTGTCTAGAGGAAAGTTATAACACAGAACCGAGCAGCACAGGAAAAGGTTACTCACAAAAGGCGAGCGTGTCTGTGAATGTGAAGCGTGTCTGTGAAAGCAGACAGTGTGTTTAGACGAGTGTAATAATCTTGCCTGAGAGAGTGAAGTGCATCTGTAAGAGCAGTGTTTCTGAGAGTGTGTGTCTAGGGGAGTGCGGTATGTGTGTCTGTGAGAAGCAAAAGTAAAGTGTATCTGTGAGAGTGAAGTGTATCTGTGAGAGTAAAGTGTATCTGTGAGAGTGAAGTGTATCTGTGAGAGTATGATGTATCTGTGAGAGTAAAGTGTATCTGTGAGAGGGAAATGTGTCTGTGAAAATGTAGTGTATCTGTGAGAGTAAGGTGTATCTGTGAGAGTAAAGTGTATCTGTGAGAGGGAAATGTGTCTGTGAAAATGTAGTGTATCTGTGAGAGTGAGGTGTATCTGTGAGAGTAAAGTGTATCTGTGAGAGTAAAGTGTATCTGTGAGAGGGAAATGTGTCTGTGAGAGTAAGGTGTATCTGTGAGAGGGAAATGTGTCTGTGAAAATGTAGTGTGTCTGTGAGAGGGAAATGTGTCTGTGAAAATGTAGTGTGTCTGTGAGAGTGAATTGTGTCTGTGAGATCGCATTGTGTCTGTGAGAGCGCATTGTGTCTGTGAGAGTAAAGTGTATCTGTGAGAGTGCATTGTGTCTGTGAGAGGGAAATGTGTCTGTGAGAGCGCATTGTGTCTGTGAGAGCATGATGTGGCTCAGGGCCCCTCAGCTCTTTCAGGACGGATGAGCCTCACACCCCTGGGGAGCATTAGGGTCTGAAATGCATTCTTCCAGCCCTGAGAGTCTCTGTGGGACAGCAAAAAAAACACTGACCCTCTGCACCAAAACACCAGCACCAGGGGCTGCCTCTGTAAGAACTACAACACGTCCACTGAATCAGAACACGCCTGCAGCAATCAGTGAGGTCACAGCCATGATTTCACACTGTGTTCCCACACCAGAACCAAGCAGCACAGGAAACCTCCTCTGGGTCTGGAGGATTTGTCTGTGAGGAAAACAAAAGTCAGAAGCAAAACTAAAGCAAAATGAGAAGCAAACATCACCTTTGTGTTTGGCTTACTCTCCAAAAAAGCCAGCCACAACACAGCACTCACCAGAGGCCTTTTACTTTCCAGATGAGATATCTTGAGCACCACGAAAAAAAACAGCACTTATAAAGCCAGACCCTCAGCTGGGACATCTAATGAGGCGTCTATTGCACAATCACAGAAACGACAGAGAGGTGAGTGAAGGCCTTTAGGATCCCATCCACAACACAGAGAGTGCTTATCATCCCATGGCCCGGCACAGAATTACTGCAGAGGGAGAGCTAAATGCCTCTTCACAAAATAAATTGTTTTTCTTGTCTAGACAGTTGCCCACTCAAGGCTGTCAGCTAGCGGGAACATCAGTTTAGCCCTTCTCTCATCTCCTTCTCTGTAATGGTTGTGCTCCTCTGTAATAAGAGAGAGGATTTTTTCCATGCTCGGCTCTTTCTGTGGGCTTCCATTCATCTCAATGACCTGGAAATCCTCCAGGATCAAACCGCTGACAGAGCCCTCCATGGCAGACACATCACTGCGCAAAAAGGCCATGAATGCGGAACCTGGGGCCTGAGCTAACTAACCAATCAGAGGACGGGCACAGTAATGGGTTCTCTGTGACTTCATTATAAGGGAAAGGCTGTGGCAAATAACCAACATCAGAGAAAAGAGCAAGGAGGGAACTGAGAAGTGGATACTTGGAGGAAAAAAGCTTTTGAGTCTGATTAGAAAGCCCTCAGATTTGAAGGAGGTTCTCTTAGCTTTACAAGCAGGCCATCACTAATGTTGATACCTGCTTAGGTTGGGAGGAGATGGGGAGAATTTGGGGGGCCAGGGGTGGGCAGGAGGGGGGTTGGGGGTGTTGCTCCACTGCACCCTGTCCAAAATCTTCCCTCCAGAGGAAACTTCTCTTTAGAAGGATTAAAAGTGGGTCATTGAGGGTCAAAAATCAATACAGAAGCCACCCGACCTCCCACACTCCATGAGTGAGGTTGAAAGTGTTTCAGCGTTTCCACACCAAAGACATTTTCCCGGGGTTTAGCGAAGTCACAGGAGTGTACCCATGACTGTTTCATACCACACCTGAAGGCAGCTGAGATGCCATTGTTTATCAATGTAGACAAGTGTGCGCTGGGATGTTTCCTGGCTGCTTTGGTATGTGCCATCAAGGAGGATAACACAGAAAAAATACATCCCCATTCCTGATGTGCATCTCATTCAAGTGTTACAGCTTAGAGCATCGGCCCAGTACTGCTCTTAAAACTGAACACCTGGTCACATCTGGTCTTAAACAATTGGAGAGTGAATAATTCTGGAGCATATAAATTCAACCTCTGTGTTTCTGATCATACATTTTTCATCACAATTGGTCATCTGACATGACACTACATAAAAATGACTATAAATAAACAGTAATTATCCTACTGCTGTGCATCCTCTAGATAATGGCTAGCATTGCCAGTGGGGCGCGGGGCGCGAGGCGCGGGCTATTGTGTCCTCCTCGATCACTGTGCAGGACGGTGTTGGCAGGGTGCATTTTCTGTTCAAAGGCATCAGTTTGTAGCAGGCAATGCACAGATCCTCTGATCCGTATTTCATCTGGATAGGTTTGTGCACAACAACATCGATACTGACGTATCCAGGTCATAGAAAGATTAGAGCCACGGCTGATACCCATGAACAGATTGTTAATGGTGTATTGTCATGTAAATTGCACACACATCAATACTGGATAAAATACCAAGATACTTCTGCATACTATTTGTGGTGAGACAGGCAAAGTTTTTCATGCACTGCTCATTTTCAGAGTGACGCAGTGATGTGGCTGCTTTAGGTGCCAGGGTTTTGCCAGCGTATTGGATTTAGGATGCAACTGTCCATGTACTCTTGTTCCAAAACAGAAGTTCGAAAGACTTGAAACGTCATGAATACATCTCTCTCCTTAGCAATGATGACTGCAACAAGAAATAACATGGGTCACATAATCTAGCAGCAGTCTTGATTTAACATTCAAAAACTTAAATACAAACTCCTTGAACTTGACTCCATGAACTGACTTTGGTAAAGTCAGAAGACAGAAATATTCTCTGCATTGCAGGGGAAAAGTGTTCATTTCCAGCAAAGATGAGTGCAGCGCATAACAGATCAGTAAGACCTGAGAATTACAGCAGGGCCTCTTCTGTAGGGTTTGGGACACACACACATACACATACATACACACGCACCCTCATTTTCTCTTTTTGACACTCTGATGTCCAGCTTGACCGCATCACTTCTGAAGGCATCCATTCAGAAACCTTCATGCTTTTGCTTTTTGAGGCACAATAGCTGCTGCTCTATAAACTGTCTGCCCAGTTGCCCAAAAGGCTTTAGTTCTTATTGTTTTCAGCCCCTTAATAAACTTTCTTGAGGAGTTCATCAGACTGCCAGCAGAGTGAGTCTGAGGACAGAGAATAACAGAAGCTCCTCTTTTTCGCCTCACTCTTTGTTCCTGACAATAGGGGGAGGCCCTGTTGGCCATATAAAGGCATGCTGGGCCTCCAATCAAAGAACAAAACGCTTAAAAAAAGAAAAGGAACACAATTGAATTTTCTCTTATTGCAGAAAAAAAAACAAAGGCAAAGAAGATTATTTTAGACCTTGAGCCTAGATTCATATATGGTCATCTCCCCATCAGTCATGGTGATTTGCCTTTAAACCAAGCAACACTAAGATCTCACTGGCTGCTGAAGTTTGGAAACACTTTCCTTTTTGATTTATTCTTTGAACAATATTTTTTAATTAAATTATATATATTAAATATGGTAACAGCCAATACACAGTGCCAACAGACATATTTGTGATTATTGTATGTATTCAATTATATAGGAACTTTCCTCATCTGGGCAAGATTTTCTTTATCAAATATTCTAGAAATCCACTTGGAACAGGATTGTTTAATGGATAAAATTAGTTACTATGCATGAAAGAGAGGGAGAGAGAGAGAGAGAGATTTTGCATCATGTATTGTTCCTTGTAAATATGTTATTTTATATATTGTTTGTTATTTTACATAATATCAACACAATATAAATTGTCACACAAATAAGGGATTTCTAATATGAATGACAGAGGGAGCAAGCGAGTAAGACGGGGGGGGGGGGGGGAGCAGCGAGTAAGAAGCCTCTGTCAAAAACGTGTTTCTGTATCTCCAGTGCCTTGCACATATGCGCTGCAATACCTGTCTGTAAGTTACTCAGGATAAAACTATATGAAAAACTTTAAAATGAAAATAGTAAGACGTTTTCTATGTGGCTTTTGCTCTTTATATTGCACGTGATGTTGCTTGCTTGAGTCATTTAGGCTACGGTGCGTTTCTCACATAACTGTACTGCAGACATGGTTGGGTCGGGAGTCTTGCAGAAAGTAGCTCACAAAGCAGTGTAGTATTTTCTCATTTTTGAGAAATTAAAGACTAGTCGTCACCCATTAGATAGGCAATTCAAATGATATAAACACAGTTCATAACATAATTTCTCATGTTGGCAGTAAGCCAGTAATCTGCTCTTGTATGTTTTGAATAGTCTGGATATTTTTATCAAAACTTTACAAGATGTCTTCGTGAATTAATTTCGCACCTAATTAAAACAGACCGTCGCATGGCCGGTGCTGACCCTCTCGTGTTGCACGGGGAACTGAGCCCTGTTACCGCTCCTCTGGACAGGGTGCTGATCCCAAACTACGCCTGATATTTACGAGTTCCGCTTTCACACGTTTGCACATTAATGACAGGCTCCTCGTGCTCCTACTATTAGAACCAAATCAATAAAACAAACCAACAGATCAAATTATGGCGACAACAACAACAATACATAATATTAATAATAATAATAACAACAATGGAACATAACTCATACTAAGCACACAATGCGGGGTTCAAGAAAGTGACATTTTTACTTCTGTTTTCAAAACCATACAACAAAATTTAAAGTGTTTGTGAAATACCTATTGTGCATTTATTTTACACGCACGTTTGAGGCTCCAGTCCAAGAGCGTATGGCAGCAGTGACCTTGTCCTGCTCATGTCTGTATTGTGAAATTGTTATTCTCTTTTTCTGGGTAATCGCTGTCCCGATGGGTCGCCAGAACAGAGAAAGATTATTGGCATCCGTCGGCAAAAATGAAAACGGGATGAGACGCGCTCCTGGGCACATGAGCGCGGGGGCCTCTAACTGTTCCTGCATCAGACTCTCAGAGTTACCTCCCTTTCCCGCTTTACTCGCCGGGGTTAAAGTGGCGAGGCGATTAGTGTTATTAGATTTATGTCCGTTCCAAGGAGCTCATAACGTTTGCTGTAATAATTAAACCGTGAGCCTGATGTTCAATGTTAACTCTACTAAGTTCGAGATGAACTCAGAACAGAGCAGAAGTCAAGTGTTTGATCCGGTGGCATCTACTGTTAAACCTTCTGGGGAGTTTTTCTGAGCTTCTAACAGGGGCAATTCCATAAAGGCAAATGGGTCTGCCATATATTTTAATTGAATGTCACTGTGTCTTTATGGACAAACAATTGTTATATTTCAATCTGATGGTGAACCACCAACAGAAGCTCAAGTGCGACCATGCCTTGGAGCTCCACACCCCAGACGGAAGTGAGGTGGAGACCCCGATGTAAAATCGGGAGGCCAGTCCTTCCTTCTTTAATTTGTGTCAGTGTGGGCCTTTGCTTTGTCATTCATTCGCGTATAAGGAAAATCAAAGGGCGCCCACACGTCTGACACATTTAGCTCGAATGCTAAATACATTCTGTTACAATTATAAATAAAGAAACCAGTCAAGCCAGAAGGTTAAATTATATGTGCATCTTTGAAACAGCTTGTCAAAATATATTCCACAATATATTTGGAAATGATGTTTCCAAATTTGTTTGTGGAATACAGTCGAAACGTTTGGTCGCGGAACTGTGAATAATCTTTGAAGTGATCGCTGTTTTATTTTGGGATGTAACTCCACGTTGAATAGACGATTTAACGACTGGCTATTATATCGGCGTGGCCAAGAGAAGAAACAGCCCAAGAGCCGTATGACTATAAGTTTCCAGTTTCCTCATTTTTCCTCCTTTTTCCATTTTACAAACTCTGAAACGCATCACAATCTGTTAAATGGCGATACCAGTCCCACCCCAAGGTCACGGGTCGCGCAGGTCTCTCTGCGGGCGAGGTTTACACTGACATCGTACACGTGCTCTGCGCTATAGACGACCCACCTAATATGCACATCTGCGCAAAAAATCTTAAAAATGCTTTTTATTGCATTTTTATGAGATTAAGCACCAAGAAACAGACACTTTCTTTGAGAATATATTACCCTTTATCTTTTCCTTTCAAAACAGTTTTTACTGCACCAGCTGAGACTAGCCGATGGATAGCCTTCTAAGAGTTTTGTCTGTTCAGTAGCCTACTTATCTTCTTTCTGTTCCATAAGGATAATATTTTCAAGTCCTCCATCCTTCTTAGACAGCATTGTGGGTTATCCAGTCCTAGGTTTGTCAATTTAAGATGATATTTCGATATTTCTGTTTGATTAGACGATTTAATCATGGAAACTATTCACACCTGCATTATGCAGTAATGTAGTTCTGTATTGATCTGTTTATCCATATAAGATAAAATATACGTCCACCCATCGTAACCTCAGAATATATCAAATATATTTGCATGGCAGTGTAAAAATCATATATCAACGTAAATGTGGAATTCTCTTGAAATCAGCATTCATGACATCAAGCAATAGAACGAATGTCTGCTCTGTGAAATGCGCGTCTGATCGCCAGAGCTCCGCGAAGTGGAGACTGCTGATTGCACCATGCGTTCCACTCATGTCTAAGCTGTATACAGGTTGTCACTTAGCTTACGTTTTTAAAAACGTTTTTTTTACCTTCTTAAAAACTGAATTTTGTTTGACCAAACCATTTAAATCAGTTTTTGTCGGTTTTTAATGACTTCAAAATGTCATTATGCCATTGTTTTTTAAATTAAAAAATTAACATTAATAATGATAGTTATTATTATTATTATTATTATTATTATTATTATTATTATTATGATATGTTGTTGTGGTGGTTCACATTATCGTTTTACCATTTCACTATACTCCTGAGATATCTGTTCTTTTTGAAATCCTCGCTTGTAAACTCCATTGAGATAAGGGTGGAGGCGCGAGAGGGAGGGCGTTAATCCCGTTTTAATGCGGTGATGCGCAGCACAGTAGCCGAGCTGTTATCTCGCCCCCACATTTGGGTCTCCCTCAATTTCAGACCCGCCAAATAACTGTGAGAGTGTGCAGATGGGGAAACTCTCGATGCCTGAGGTAAAAAAAAATATGGTATTAATAGCTAAATAACTTCCCCATACTTCCACTAAATATCTGTAGCTGGTGCAGATGGGCTCATTTGAAGTGGTCTCGCGCCTCAACCTCTATCCTGCTCTTTCAGTAAGGCTTATTCTGGACTCTAGAATAGACATTTTACATGAGGGTGGAGTGCATGTGTGTGCGCGCGCGCGTGTGTGTGTGCATGTGTGTGTGTGTGTGTGAGAGAGAGAGAGAGGGGGGGGGGGGGGGCGGGTGTGTAGAATTACTTTTAGGCGTTTCTTTTTCGATTCGGTCTTTGGCCGGTAAGGTCCTCTTCCTCAACTTTCTGTAACCCCTTTTCGATTTGAATGTTTCTTTATAAAGGGGATAAAAGTGACATAAAGAGTTTTGACAGCGGGACAGGTTCATTCAGATTATTTACTTTCACTGAAAAATTGTCAAGTACTCTGTATTCTTCATTAGGCCATTTAAAACCTCATTCGTTGTTTTATCATTGGAAAATTGACATGAGCTTTCGTTTATTTAGACAATTTTACCTCTTACAAGGGCACAGTGACATGACATTTGATGACTCATGTTTGTTACGAAGATTTTATCTGGGCTACTTATATCAAAACTATTCCTGGGCTCTCCCTCGAATTCGCAATGACCGAGCTCGAAACCTCGCAAGCGCAAATCCCGCCTGGCCTGTTTTATTAGATAGAGAACTTAAAGTAATCCGTCGATTTTCTCAAGTGTCAGTCGCCTCCCTCACTTCAGCACGTATTTACAGAAGCCAGCTTGTTGGTTTAATGATAGCTGATGGCTCTGGATAAATAAACGAGTATCCTCTTCCAGGAATCACTGATGCTAAAAACTCCCACGGCGTCTCTATCTCCCGCACCACCTCTGATTGCTCTCAACAGGAAATGTGTCACAAAATACGGTTAACAACAGTTATAATTCCTCCATTCTGTGATTAGAAGTTAAGGTGTTCTGACTGTTTCACGGATCCTTATATAAAAAGAAAACGTCGAAATGAGAATTTTGGGCGTCTTCCAATGCGTTAATAAATAGGTCTTATTAATAGTAAATGGCTGAAAGAGTTTAGCAATTAAGCGCAGTTCCGCTATTTTGACTCGTCTAACTGTAATTATCATTTACTTAAAGGAAATAATAAATAACAACCAAACAAGAAGTTATTTGAATGCTTTTAACCCCGCCAAATAACCCCCATGCACCCCATGTATTGTACAGGAAGCATAACCCATTGGTCGCCTTCTTATGCTCTAAAAAACATTTTTTACATTCAGTCATTTATGTGGCTTCCGTCGCTTCAATTTCCAGTTTGCATGTCAGAGCCGCAAATGCAACACCAAAAATAAACAGATACCGAGCACATAAATAAAACCTTAAGAACTGTAAATGGGAAAAAAAAACTAAAATCACACGAATCTGTGCCCAAGGCTAGCCGGAGAGAGCCGTTTGCGAGCCGTTTACAGATGAAAGTGAAAAGAAATAAAAGGCAGAATTTAATCCGCCTTAAAACCTTCAACATCAGGTTTGTGCGGGAGAGTCGGGGAGGGAGGGCGGCCGGGGGATAAAGGCGTTCCTCACCGCGAGCGAGAGCGATTACACCCAGCTCCAACACAGCCGCCCATTCAACGCACTCCGGTTCATTACCAAACTAATAAGTCTTAACATTATTAAATCCCAGCCGGATGGCACAATGAAACGGGCGAAAGACGAATCTTTTTAAGAATTAAAAAAGAGGCCGTGTATGCCGATTTTAACATGTTGCTATTAAAGTCAATTCTGTACGCCAAATTATACGGAAAGTTTGAAAATCGGCGTTTAGACGTAGCATTAGATATATACGTATACACACTGTGAACCGTTAGGCTACATATAAAGTGGAGTTTTGTGTGTAATATGTAAGAATAAGAAAGTCGGAATGGTTTTTGATTTGATATCACAGTCAGCTTTCACTTGATGTAAAGACGAGGATGTGGAAGTGATGCTAAACTTATTTCGAGCACAGCTGAATGGTTTGTGTTATAGCCTGCATATCCTTCGCTGTCCTCAATTGGACATGCGAGGTGATCCATCCTGGCGTCATAGAACGGGACTTCATAATAAATTTGTCTTTGGGTGAATATAAAAAACGAATTCTAAACAACATTTGGAATGTAAACGTGTATAAACTGAAAATTGATTACAGAAGCCTCAACATAATATGGTTTGTTACAGCTGGAAAGGACAGAAAGATACCAGTAAGACAATCTGCATTTTGAAGTTCAAGGAGAACAATCTCAGCGCAAAACTTCAGCCTATATTGTTGCACAAACAAAACGTAACACAAGACTGTATAAAATCAGCAAAAGTCGTTCACTTTCATAATTCATCTAAAATCGGCCAGCTTGCATTTTAAGCGTCTTTGAACAATCAGCAACATATATAAGGGATTCCATCCTTTCTAAACGGACCTGATATTAAGCAACACGGTGTGCAGCTAAATACAGTTTATGAACTCAATAGAGCGATTTCAAAATAAGAACAAGCCATTTCAAAACAAGAAAGGAACGTTTTGCGCCTCACGACGCTCACTTTATTTCAACAGACGATTCCATGATATTACAAAACTATCTACCAGCGGGGCGTATTGAATAATTCATCTCCCTTTATTTCCGCTCTTGGCCTTTTGTCAAGACGTTTTTCTCCCTCTCTGTGCGGGTCTTGAATGTGAATGGACAGGCCCTGCTCTCTGGGATTGGCCTTTGTACCCCGGAATCTTTACTTTTTAAAAGTGTCAATGGAGTAGACGCTTTTTGTGACTGAAGTTCATCTTCAAGGTTGAGAGAAAGGCCGGGTCGTTTCAGAAAAAGGCTTATGCGAACGGTTATTTTTAACCCTCCGGTCTGCACAAATGTTTGATCAGCTCATTTGGTAACCTTTGTCGCTTTTAGAAAGCTGTTTGCATAAAGGCTGAGAAGCACTGTTTCCTCAATGAAAGACATGAATAAAACTGGTCAGAGTGAAAGATAGTTCGAATAAATATAAACAAACACATTCGTGTGTTAAAAATATAGAAAATGTTAACTTTCCTGTCATCTATCAGTTTTACATTACTTAGGTAAATCTTAAGTAAATCTGTTCACTGATATATTAGTTTAAAATAAGATGTATAAATTCTTATTTTAAATACATTAAACGCAGTATTATTTGCAGAACTCATATGACATGTCATAGTTAAACGGAGAGGGAAAGTATCTGAGATCAGTGCAGACAGTTGCGTCGTTAAAGGGAAAGGGTACAGTTCCCTCCGGCATCTGGTTGTCATGTATTTACATTGATTAGTGAATTGGTCAGCTGTCAGCCACTGTTTCTAAGGGACCGTTAGAGCGATAGAGGAGTTTGTTGTACAAATTAATTTACTCGCCCCAAATACCTTCCGTCAAGGCTAATAAATAATTAAGTAGGCCTAAGTGCCAACTAAAGACTAAATGACACGAACAATAAGCAGATTTGCGAAAGGGGCACATCTGAGTTGAGTCATATTTCTTCCTTCCTATAATAACACTACGAATTAAAAAGATGTCCATATGTTTTATCTTAGAAATGACACAGTACAGAGAGTTATAATTCGGTCATAGTATTAAAAACGTATAGCGGTTACAAGATAGTAGTAGTAGTAGTAGTAAATAAATAAATACATAAATTAATTAATTAATTAATTAATATTAATAATAATAATAATAATAATACATTTGCCTTAAAAATACACCGTTGTAACTAAACGGAACCATGAAATCGAGATTCGAGAAAGACCCCTTTACTCACCTTTATCAGCCAGAATGCCGTCGATGCTGTGCTTCGCTTTCTTTTCTCCGTCTTCATCCTTCTTGTCACAGTCGTCTTCCTCATCTTTCCTGCCGAACCGGGCCCTCAGAACCCGGCTGATAGAACTGACTGGTGGACACAGACAGTCATGACATTTCACACCTGCGCGTGCCAAACTCCATTAAAGAGCAATTTTAAAATCAGTTTCAACGTCAACAAATGCAAGGCAAAATTGTATTACTGATTATCGTTATGTCTCATTCTTGTTTTGCTATTTCAATTGACAATCTAAATTTATGCAACCTGAATGGTGGAAAAGCTATTCAAATAACCCAGTGCATTCAGAAGCAAAACTCCATCTGATGGAAATGTTCTTGCAAATTGCGAACTAATGGCGCGCTGTCGTCGGGTTACGAGCCGCCCGCTAAACTAGATTTGCTTGTCTATGCGGTCGCGTAAGAGAAATAGATTTGCTTACCGGAGGACGCCTCACCTGATGGAACCGTGGCCCGGTCACACACGCCGTCTTTCAGGAGCTTGTCCCGGATCTCCCAGCTGAACATGCCGGGGTTCTCTCGCTTGTACTCCTCAATCCGCTTCTCCACTTCAGGTGTTGCTACTTGCTTTGGAGTTGAATTTACGCAGAAAAAAAAATCCACAGACACAGAGACAGGGGGGGGGGACTCTTAACTTTGAACTTCATTTAAGTGGGAAGAATGCTGGATCTCCGTGATTATTATAAACTGACATTTTTTATTCATGAGAATCATTTCTTTAATGATTCCAAGGCTTTGGTGGCGGCGCTACCCCTGCGCGTGGCACGCGCGCAGAAGCACCCTGCGTGTTAGTCCCTGTTGCCAAAATCCAATTCAATATTACGAGATTATCTTATAACTGATGCTGTTTTAAAATGATGAGGCGATGCTTTAGTATTGTGTATCAAGCATATGATTCAGATAAAATGGTAATTCTACACCATTACTGTATTACATTATTTCTGTGTAATTATAATTGAGATTCGCCACGGGAAATTTGTTCCTTTTTGTCAAAACTCTAATGCTCCGTTTTGAAATCTGCTATGAAAACACACTCATGGCTAAATGTCTATAGACATAATATAAATGCATTAAAATGTGTTTGAGTATGCAGACACATTTATTAACTATTACATTTACCTTTCGCTTGCAGTGGTGCAAATCGATCTAATACAGATATTACGACAAATACGACAAGTGGAGCGATAATATACAACTATAGCGCACTCCGCTGAAAGAAAATCCATTAGTCCGTGACGATTTGATTCTTGTAAGTTATTGATTATTAAAAGTGGAGATCCAAATGAAAGAATAAACTTGACTTCATGGTTTTAAACAACGTTTTCCTCCTAATTATTTGATAATTGTCCTTGGCAAAATTTTTCACACATGAAACACAATGCATTTAAAAACATTAAATATTTGTACAAACCTTTTTTTGTTAAATACAATAAAAATTACCTGACTCACTTTTGAATGTCGGCATTCCAATTGCTAGTGCTGTCAATGTCCTTAACCAGATGAAACCATAAAATAGGTACAATATTTTGAATTGTGTCCTTGATAATTGTCGCTGTGGTTCCTTGCTAAATGAGTTTTCAACAGCGTCAGTGTTTTTAATTATTATGCGGTTGATTTTATGGCCTATTTTTTATAAGCAGAGTGCAATTATTATTATTATTATTATTATTATTATACACGCCTATGTAGGTGTTATTGCCAACACCTTTCCGCCACGTGCTGTGGGGAAAAATAACCTCACGCACCGAGCCTGGTGGTTAAGTAATGATATTTTGATTATTACATAAATTTTTCATTTCACATCCCAAACTAGTTTGCACTCACCCTGGGTTTGCTTCCCCCGATCGCCCCGGGACGGATAGAGCCGGTCTCCTGATAGCGGCAGAGGATTTTGGACACGCAGCCGTGGGAAACTCGAAGCTGTCGCGAGATGACGCAGGGTCGGATGCCGTGATGCGCCATTTCCACAATCTTGTGTCGAATATGATTTGGCAGCGGCCGACCATTGATGAACACTCCTCCCAGCTGATTCACGCGCCCTTGGCCCAGTGGGGTTGATACTGTACCAGAATAAAACACGGTTTGGTTCAAACACTAAAAACCTATGCTGAAAACTGAAGGAAGCTATATCAACATATATTTAGGTTTATTTTATTTTATCCGCTTGGTATAAGCGCATCACGAATACAAGAAGTAAAGAGGAGTTTCAGATAAAAGTACCTATCTTTGGAAATGGTATAAGAATGTACCATAATTATGTTTTTAATAACACCTCAGATTATTTAAATATTATTTAAATGAATGTATCTTAAAGCGTTACATGGACATGCTGGGTCTGTTTGGTAGCGTAGCGATTTTTTAGGTTTTGGATATCTGTATGTCATAAATTGTGTGGTGGTAAGGTATGTACATTACTCATCGACCATGAAACATTTCAAGATATTGAAGGGACGTGCTGATTTTTCAACCTCAATAAATACTAATATTTAATTATAAGTCAGCAGTCCTTGCCCTCAAACTATAATTGGCCTTTATTTACAACGTTGTCATGATTTTTGTAACAATCAAAGTTCATTCACCATTAATTCTACTACTACTACTACTACTACTACTACTACTAATAATAATAATAATAATAATAATAATAATAAATGTAATAATGTAAATAATGTAAATGAGATGTCCAGGCCTGTGCAAGTACAGATTTATATTCTCAGAACGGTAAAGGCCGCAGGATGACATTTTCAGTTGAGATTAAGAATATTATTTCTGACATGGAGATTTCCACAGCACAGACACCGTGTTTTATCCTGGGAGCCCACAGAACTCATTTACAGTCAGCGGCGAGAGCTTCTCGCAGGACATATTTTCAGAGACAGCACTTAAGTGGCCAATTCTGCATTCAAGAGGCATTAAAGGTTTCAGTAGTTTCCATCTTCATTATTTCTAGTCATGCTGTACAAATATTGGCGTGATTCTTTGAGCCGTGTCTTTTCTGTGTTTTATTTTCGCCCACATCGCCAGGACACTTGAGTAAATCCCGAGGCCCGCAGCGCGCATTGGCTGCATTTTTTCTTGGAGCCACTTGAGCACGAACGCTCTGGTCGGAGGGAGAAAACGATTGATACATGCAAATATCAATGCCCCTTTGTGTATCTGTGCTAGATTATTTTTATATAGTACCCTACATCATTTCTCACCGCATATTCCAAACACTTGGACTTACAAAAAAGCCAAGGCTGCACAGCCACAACTTATTCAATATATTCGCAAACTCTGACCAGTTCTGAGCCGCTTCGTTTTATAAATCTGTCTCTTAACGACAGTAGCAATCCTAGATGTGCGTGGAAATAAAAAGTGCAGTCTTGCCTGTTTCATGAAGAGAGCTATTACATAATGAAAACATCAAACAAATACTGCGCTTTAAATTAAAGTGTGGAATAACCACGCGTCTCAGATGCCTGTGTCTTCCTTTAGAACACAAGCACTCTTGACATTTTTAAAGATCACGTACCTTCCAAAGGAAAACCCGTGCGAGGATAGTTCTGGCCTGGCGCCGGTCGCATCATTCGCGGTACTGTTCCTGGTAAAGTAGCCATAGCAGCTACTCTGTCACACATCAAGCAGAGACGAAACCAACTTCCTAATCGCGGAAATAAGTCCAGACTTGGTGATGACACGGCTTTCGGGAATAATGTTGCGATGTCCTCTGTCAACAAGAAAAAAATAAAATAATAATCTCGTAAATCCGAACAGACTACCTGGTATATGAGAGACCCCCAAAATCTAGAAAAAGCAAAATCGTCCTTATTCTTAGTGAGCAGCAGACGTAAAATAAGAGCACAGAACGCAAGTTACAGGACCGGAGTGTTTAAGGAGAGGAGGCACACAGCATTAACGCGGAGACGTGGACAAAGGTCATTTAATTCTTAGTCGTGTTTCATTTAAATGCCTTGTAGTAGTTGATGATGCAGTCTGCTTGGATGTTGGGAGTAGTTTTAGAGGACAACTTTGGCACACGATGCAGCGTGGGGGTGTTCTCGCGCGCCGATAGGCTCCGCTGCCTTTCTTTTATTCATGAGGCGGAGAAGGGGCATATCCACCGTCCTGTCAACCAATCGCATGACTTAAAGTGGGACGCAAACACATTCCGCTCGTTTCAATTCACTGCACCACCAACCTGGGTCTGAGTACAAAACCGAAGTGAGGAAAAACAACGGAATGAACTGTTCGGCAAATCAGTGATTAATCAATTACTCACGTGCGACCTATTAGTCGACCAAAGATAAAAAAATATATATATTATTAATTTTGACATGGTTGGGCAACTAACAGTTACTTCAATGCAAGAAGAAATAAAATAAAATCCATTCTAATAAAATTTCGAAAATCCACTGACTTAGCTGTAAGTCTAGCTATCTCAAAAGATCCCTAGGTGTGTTTGTACCTTCACTCATTAATCTTCGAGCTCTTCCATCATATTTAAAGATATAAGTCTGTGCGCAACATGATTATTGTGCTGTCTGTAGAATACGGTTCCCCATCTACAGATATTAATTTCTAACTTCTAATAATACCAGTTATGGACCCCTCATGCGTTTCACGTGTAAGAATTTTACGGATCTAGACGAGGAGATTTTAGTTATTTTATTTGCATGTCTTGGGCTCATTCGATTTTATACCTAAAAATATCAATCTGAGCGTCTTTATGTTCATGTGCCGAATCGGCGCATCGCGCGGGTATGAGTCTGCGGAGAGCGTTCGGTCCTCCGGCCTTGCGGTTGGTGCACTTTGACGAGCACTTTGGAGTAAGGTTTACTGACACGACATTACACATTCATGCATCGCACACATCGATCACAAATGTTTTGTAAGTCATGCAAGTAACACTTGTCTGAATTCGAAAGTTCAAAGACAGCTCCGAGAGTGTCTGTTTGGATTAGGAAAGTACACGTTGGAGATTCGAGGAGACCTAAACTGCAAATTACAGTTAATTTAAGTATTGCATCACTTAAAAAGTCATTTTATCTGAGTCGCAGGGAAATGTTTAAGTTGGCAAAAAAAAAAAATAAAACACCAATGGTTTGAATTGTTTCATCAGACTCTCCCATTGTCACCGGTGTGGCCCCCGGAGACTCACCGGAAGAGCTGTGAACTATGACGCCAATCCACACTAAACCAGCATCACTTTTTTAGAAGGAGACCTGTTCACAAAGGTTGTGCTTTTGGTACATCTTCACACAATCGAAGCTGTTTTCTGACGGATAGACATTCGAGTCGCAAAGCAATGATATGCATCAATCAGTTCACAAAAATAGAAGAATAAGCGCCTATATTGGAATCTTTGTGCGCGCCCACGTCTACCTCAAAAATTACATCTCAGAAAATGTCTTAAGACATCTGAATCACGGCGTTTTCGGAAGTGGCAGTACCACTTTTCTCCAGAGGTTTATATACTTAAAATGAAAATAAGAGCTCCTTCTGAAAAAACTAATGAAGTGAAACATTTAACAATATTTTGAACTGGCCATGTGTCTGAGTCCAGTAGACGTAGAATTTCAGGGGTTTTCTAAGATAAATTTTATATTCACAAAATCTACATCTAATTTCATCTGGAAGCTGCCGAATGGATTACAACCAAGGAAAGACGAGGCAAGCGACAAGACGGTTAAATCGACAAACACCAAACTGAGAGCAGACGTGGAAAGCCGCGTGGCTAGCGAGGTGGTATAGCGTGCTACCCTTCACCACAGCGGAATCCGGACCCTGCGGAAAGCTCTGGCTGCTGTGGAAGGCGTATTAGTGTGTCTTATATTCCCAGTTAACGGTTCATTCACGTGGCCTCGCTGTGTCTCGCCCTGTCCCACAGCAGGTGAGATTGCACCTTTCAGTATTTTGGAAAAAAGTCTCAAAATTATTGAGAAAATTATATCTGTATGTATCATTGATAACAAATCACCATTACGTATCAAAGACAGAGCTGGCAAAATCGTCCCCCTGAACACAGAAGAATAAGGAAGCTCCCCTGCATAGCAAATATGGGCCAATTTCTTGAATGTGCATTACGGACATAAATATTGTCACTGCACATATATTAACGTCGGTTTTTAATGGAAATATGTCAGATGTTCAAGGCAATGATGGCTGCTCATTGACTGTTTAAGTGATTTTATTTTCTTTCTTATTTATTTATTTATTGTATATAATCCCATATCACTTCTAATATGGTCAACAGCGCATGCACAGTAAGAAGATAACTAATTTCTCGCCACTTTTTAACGCGACACGTTGACATAACATTTCTGTGTGGGCAATGCAACGGGGCATCTGAGTGCCTTTTGTTTTGCAGCTATAATTTGGACGTAATCGTAATATAATTAATAATGTACTGATACACAATTCGAATACAAATTAACGCGTACAGTGTTTGGAGGTGGGCTGAGTGTGTGCTTGTGTGTGAACTCTGTGGGAGCATCGGGCATAGGAAAATAGTGTGGAAACAGCCGTGGACAACACTCCTTGTGGAGAGCAATTTCACAAATAATTTTTCCAACAATTAGGAAGTGTGGAGGGGTGAAATGGCGATTTCACGTGCAGACGCGCCGGTGGGGAGTATCTGGGACCCGCAGCAACAGCACACTGCTTGCATTTGGGCTGCTTCACACGGGCTGAAGGAGCACAAACGGCCCTTTGCCCTTTTTACGATAATGTCGAGCATCAATTCACAGAAGTCAAAAAATAAACACGTCTCGACAAACCAGCGACTTTGAAGCTATACGTCGATCTCTATGTCTGCGAATATCTTGATTCTCCACCGGAATGTAGGTTTGTCGAGAGTTTCAGGTATGTTTTGAAGAAACAAATCTCTCTCTCTCTCTCTCTCTCTCTCTCTCTCTCTCTCTCTCAAAACGGCCTGTAAATTACATCTCCGTCACAAGCGAGGTATTCATGCATTAAACCATCGGTGATGTATTGCGGCTCTAGTATGCGTTTCAACAAAGTCATGCGGTTAAAGGATGATTGATCGGTCTACTTTTCATTCTCAATGCGGCCTTAAATATTATTAAATTCTTGTCATTGTTAAATTGTTCAACTCATTACTGATGATTGACATCGACCATGGAATGTTACGGTTTTTTTTTGTTGTTGTTGTTTAAGAAATCAGACAATCATAATAATAGATGTAGACCTATGTAATGATAACACAATTAAAAATGTTTTATTTATTTTTCTATATTACATTCACGAAAAATTTCAAGCTATAGTATAATAGCTTACACTACGCTTTATGATATTAGAGGTCAATAACTTCGGTTGCACGAAATATCTGCTGCTTAAAGCGCCTTTTGAGACGGGTGTTCGTTATGAATACTAATTTTATCCATATTCGTGTCGTTTTTTTCTCTTAAATAGTTATGAGAACTTAAACTCTCTCTCTTTCTCTTTCATTTTGTCTTGCAGCGCGGTTGGCAGCCAAAGAGCATTAGTCACGGCTTTACGTTCCGCATGGTTTTACTTTGCAGCGTTTTTATCGACAGAGGATATTTATTTACCTACTGATCCTATGCATTATCATCGGAAACTGCTAGTATGACGGAGGTACACCGAGGTAACCCACACGCTGGACCTGCGCATAAATGTAAGTGACGATTCGTTAATTTGTGCGTAATGAGCGCGCATTTGGACAGGTCTCGCGGGAGCCGCGCAACCTGCAGACGAGCAGCCGCGTGCAGCAGAAGAGAATCAACAAGTGGCGGAGCGCGCGGCCTCCGCTCCGCATTCCGCCGCGTGCAGGTGAAGAGCTGAGCTCGAACTTCCTCCAATATGAAAAAACAATCCGCGACAAAGAAATATAGCCTATTGTTATTACCACATTACTTTTTTTCTGTGTGAATATGCCAATGCAGGGTTTCAAGAAACATCTTACATTTAATTAACTTAAAATGCACTTAATATGGAGCAAATAGAATGTGTTTAAACTATTCCTAGCACTAGGCCTTCTACTGCTACTGCTACTACTACTACTAATAACAACAATAATAATAATAATAATAATAATAATAATAATAATAATAATAATAATAATGTTATTATTAGTAGTCTTAGTAGTAGTAGTAGTATAACTAGCGTGATGGTCACGATTCAACTCCCTAAATTTCCTAAATTTATGTGTTCTGCTTTATTATCCAGTTGTTTCAATCATCCATTTCTTCCACAAACTAGAGTCAGCTTCTCCGATTCCAGAGCTGTTCTTTTATGCTATCTATCTATCTATCTATCTGTCTATCTATCTGTCTATCTATCTGTCTGTCTGTCTGTCCGTCTGTCTGTCTGTCCGGTCGTTTGTCTAGTCATTTAACAACGGTGGAAATATTAAGAGACATGGTCCATCGTATTCTGTTATTTGGATTTCTTGTGAGAATTTCACCACGATGCTACTTTTGAGCGTACAATGAACCGAACTGGAAAATAACTTTGTCAAAAGAAAATACTGTGCACTTTCGGAATTATTATTTTTATTTTTCCGTTCATAGAGGGGCGAGAGAGAAAACTAAAATCATGTGTACAATAGACAAAAATGATTGACAAAAATTATGATTTGATGCTCTAGACAAAATTCCTGCGAAACATTCATTTCTGACAGCCACACTGTCTACTGGAATCATATTCTCTCATAAGTATTCCATTTTTCGAATATTACACAATATTTCTCGTTAACTTTTATGAGCCGAAAAATACAGCAATTCCTCAGATTGGTCAAATCGTTAGATTAAATTCCCCAGGTAGCGATACAAAGACCACGTGCCCTGAAAGAGCTGCTAAACATAAATCGAAGGAGACAGCCTCCGGGGCAGGACTGAGCGCAGCCCCGCCGCTTTAACGCTTTAACAGGACTGTGATTAATTCATTAACACAGAAATCAGAGAAATTTGCTGTAGAAATCCCTCTGTTACATTAAAGTCGTGCTGTAACCAAACCAGTCTAGTTCCCTTTCTTTGTTTTCTGATGTTAACACCTATTGTAACCTGCAACTATGAGTGATTAACATTATCGGCTAAAAAAGTATTTTTGTTTGAGAAGGGAGTTGCAGTCTGATCTCAGAACGTACCCGCCAGCTGAGCTTCCATGCGGTTCAGACAGCTGTCCGAACTTAACATCACACAGTACACTGGCAGTCGGATAAAAGTAATTCAAGCTACAATGGATTTCTTTGCAGTTAGTAGGCAACGGTTGTGGGACTTGCAAGTCTGTGAATAAACGGATTATGAAATTAAATAAGTCCTTTTTTCAAGCGATACTAAATATTGAGTCGTATGGGGACTGCATTAGAAGGCATGCTATACATTTGATTTATAATATTAAATTAAATTGTAACGATTTAAATATTGTAGTAGATCCAAACCAAACAGATTTCATTATGAAACTAAATAAGCACGTGGTGCAGGGTCCCAATACCCAAAACAAATGGCTCAACAATATCGCTGTTCCCGTGCAGATTTCATCTCTGCAAACACCTTGAGACACCTCGTGAAAATCGTTGTAGATCTAGAGGTGGTCCAGACCATTCGCAGAGAGGTTAGGAGCGGAAAGAAATACAGAAAGAAAAGTCATTTGAGCTCCGGCTGCTTCCTGTCCGTCGTTCGGGCGCACAAATTGCCAAGGAAAGCGATCAGTGCATAGATACTCACACAGCGGGCTACTGCAGGCGTTTTTATTATCAAAATAATTAAAGGAAATGTATTACTAAGTATATAGTAATGAAACAGACAATTTAATAAAATGTTTTGATCAATAAAATTAAAATTTAAAATGAATTAATACATGAAAAGGAAAATACACAAGCAAGTACTTATAAACAGAGTGAGGCACTAGTGAGTCTACACCTGCGCCGCTTTTTTACAGCCGTTTTGAACTCACGTTGAAAAAAAAATGTAGGCTAACATTTTCAGTCCATATATGCCATTGACAAAAAATTAGGCTGTTTTAACAATTTCAACTTTCTTTATATTATCAAAATATGCACGTGCATGCTTAATCTTGAACTCAATTGTTATTGACTTAAATCATCCTAGACCCTGTTTCCATCATACAATCAACGCTGAAAGTCTGCGGTGTTCCCTAAATAATGCCATTAGTTAAGATGTCTGTAAACTAACAGCATTGTGGAGTGGATTGCTGCACCACAGAGGCAGTACAGGAAGTGTTGTTTGATTGGTCCTACACCATTTCCTGCCATAAGAATAACTCATTTAAAAACATATGTTTCTCGTTATATCAAAATTTCTGCGTGGTGGGCGTCGTAATATCAAAATAAACGGTATTTCAAAAAGAATTAATAAGAAAAATTAACAACCATTAAATGACCGAATAAATAATGAATTAACAAACAACAAGAAATCAATAAATGCAGAAGTTCATGAGTATAAATATACAGGATGAGGAAAAGTCATAAAGCTGCTGTACAAATATATATTAGCTCACCCTTGTAGAAAGCTTTCAGACTTTTAAACTGAAGAGCTACAAAGCAATGTGTTCAGATAATGTATATATAATTGTTTTTTTGTTCATAGTCTCCATTATCTCAGTTTCAGGTTTACTGCAATTATCTCTATGAGTATTGCTGACAAAGCTGATGTCACTGCGAGAGACACTCACACCTCCGTTTCTCCCTCTGTGTCTCTCCCTCTGTACCTCACCTCCTGTACATCTCTCCCTCTCCTTGTATCTCCTTGCATGATTTCTGTCAATGGCTTCCCTGTGTGATTTTACCATTTCTCTTTTCAACCTGTGGGGACTTTGGCAGAAACTATTTTTTTGCATTTGATATGTCCCCAATCTCCAGTGTCGATCTGAGAGACGCTCAAATGCCTGTCTGAAGCCTCTCGTTATCTGTAATTACTTACAGTTTTCCCTTTGCTCCAAGGTGAATGCTTCCGCATCTTGCATTTCCTTGTATCTTCAGTTAAATCTCAGCCCTGCCTTCTGGAAGTCTGTCATTTTACACTACAATACACAAAGAGAGCACAGCTCCGATGTGAAGCCGTTAGTGTTTAGACATGTGTTCCTCCTCAAAAGGAAACAAAGAGGAAATTACTGAGCTACATGAAGTAATACACACACTAATTAATGCCTGGTCTGTTTGAATATATGAACAGATTCAGACCACGCATTAAACACATAAGTAATTAACCTTTGTTAGAATGATCGGTAAAACGTACGTCTGATATTCTATGTAAAGGTTGATAAGGTGAAGGCAAATAAAGGCAAAGGCGAATGTAAATGAAGAAATAGATTTAAACATAAAAGTATAAAACACACAAAGTAAACTGATATACATTCACTCAGGTATGAACTGCACATGCGTTTCAATGACAAGAACAGGCCGCTCAGCCTAACCATTTCCATTTCAACCATTTCATTCATTTCCCAATCATTTCTGCAGTTCTGCAGAGTTGTAAAACCTGGCCTCAATTTCTGTTTCCAATATGAATACTGGGAGTTGTGTCATACATTAACACATTTCAGAGAGAAAGAATACTTTCCAGTGTTGGACTGATATTTGCCTCACTACTTTCAAGATGTCGTCTTGTTCTGCTAATACATTTCGTGCACTCCAATTAAGGGCCTCCCACAAAATAATTCTGCTTTAAGCTGTTATTGCCCAGATGTAGGACTTTATATTTGGCAATGTCATATTTATTTTGCCAGGTGCCTCCCCTGTTTCCCAATATTGTGTTTTCTGCATGACACAGACCACTCCCCCTCCCCGGGGGGGGGGGGGGGTGCTTTTCTACTCTGTATGAACATGCTTTTGTGCTGTTGCCTTCCAGGCTAGCAGAAACACATGGCCACTCAGACCACAGCTTCCCGATGGGTCTGCTGTGATCAGGATGGTAAGAGAGAGTGCATGGAGGAGTCTGTGAGAAGGAAAGAGTCGCTGTTCTCTTTACTTCATTTCACTGTACACTTTGATTAATCAGGAGAGGCTCTGAGATTAGGATCTCCATGGAGATGGAGTTTGAGATGGGGGTTCCAGGCAAATGCATTGTATCTGATAGAGGAGTTTAGAATTTAACTCCGAGGGACAGATGCAGAGATGTATCTATGTTTAAACAGATTATGAAGATCAGAGCAAACACTCCTGAACATTAGCCAAAAGAGAGATGGATACTGTACATCCCTGATAGCTTCTCACTCAACGTAGCAAACACTAGTCTGCACCCAGCAGTCAGAACCTCACTATCTGACTCACAGGCTTATCTCTGTTTGCACGGGATATGATCCTGATGCTCTCACAAAGACAGCACTGCAATGTCAGAGTGCTCAGCCTGGTTTTAAGATGATCGTTTGCGGTTGTGTCACTACAGCGTTCTGATCTGCGTCAGTCTGCGTGAATCTGTTGTCTGAGCCGGGCAGTGTGGGAACCAGCCTGTGATGCAAGCAGAAAGCTAGGAAGCCGTTTCAGAGAGAAAACACCCGAATCCACACGCTGGCCCGTCTTACATCTCCCCCGCCGTTCCCGCCGAGTTCAGGGAGCATGCCAGGGGCGCCAGCAGGTCATGACCTGGTGCAAAGGTCACGGAGGTCAGACGCTGGTGCTTCAGTGCAGAGACAGGGTTCTTGTCTTTGGCGTCCTGGGCCTGTCCTCCTCCAGTGTGGAACAGGCTGGGCATGATCCCCACTCTGCAGCACTGGAAAAAAGAAAGGGTAATCAGTGGGATTACGTGATGAGATAATACACAGGAAAAGTGCTTGGCTGGATGAGCCAAGCGTTAGTGAATAGTTAGGTTTGAAAGGCAGAGGGGTGACAGTAAGCAGGTACGTTCAGGTTTGGTGCACCTTCAGCAGAAAAAACGGCTGCCATTTGCCTTTTGATTCTGAGGAGTATGAATTCTCTAATCTGTATATGAAAATGAGCTGAAATTCTGTCTCTTTTATGTGTTACTTATTATTCGTGCTTAATGAAAATCTGTGCTCTAATTTGTAAGTTATTAATGGAATTACATTGCTAAACATTACATTGTAAACCTCTGATATTCTTTGGCAGAATACAACTCAAAATTCAGTTGAATGTTATTAAAATATCTTTGAAGGGAGCTGTGTGTCAGAATTGCAGTATTGCAAATTCATCTGTATTTGCAATTGCATCAGTATTGCAAAACCAGGATTATAAGTATTACTATTTTATTTTATTTGGATTATTTCCTGATTCATGTCCCAATTACTTCACATTCATTTTTAAAATCTCTGAATGTTCAAGCAAATTCAAAAGTTTGGAAAACTAGCTACATACTTATTTTGCTAGCTAGTAATGTGATATACTTAGGGGTCTGGCTAATACCAGTTAGCCAGTTAGCTGACATAACATATTCCAACTTTGTAACTAGCACTGGTTGCAATGACTGTAATCAGAACAAAACTATTGAGCTAAGTCACTTTGCTTCCAGGAGGTTTGAATCCTCAGAAATCCACACAACTCACACGTCAAGTGGTGACAGTGAATGTGTCAGCACAACACTTTGTCTGGAATGTTGCAAATAATTTAGGCTTCAGAACTGAAGCATCCCTAAATTTTGACAAGTAATGTACATTGGTGAGCGCTGTGGTCAATTTACTCAAATTTCCCCACTTTTTGTCCTTTACAACTCTCACAGTCACTAGTGAATTAACAGTTGCCATGATTTAAATTTGCAAAATCAACAACCAAGTAAACCAGAGATTTCCAATGTCACCCGTTATTACCGGCTCGCTGCGGCCTATTAGCTGTGCACAGTCATTTTGCCTGCACTTGATTTGGAATCATCACAGCAGTGGAACTCACAAGCAAGCCTTTACACTGAAAAGTGAAAATAAAATGGAATACAGTGTCTCATGTGTGTTTCAATACACACAGCAGATTAGAATATTTCAATGAGCAATATTTTTATGGCAGTTTTGCTGCTGAAACCCTGAGCTTTTCCAGATATAAGGTGAAATACCATGGGAAGATCTAGTCCCATGAGCACAGAAACCTTTCTGTTGAGTGTAAAAATGCCATGGCTCATTATTTTGAAAGGAATATGAGTCCTTCAAAAAGGGAAAAGTTAACAGTGATGTTTTATTTCAGTACTAAAAGCAGATTCCAATTCATCTTTGTCAGTAATCACTACAAGAGAGATCCTTTGAGACAGAGACCATGATGCTTTTGCATGCACGTATGTGTGTGTGTGTGCGTTTGCATGTCTGAAAGAGTGTGAAGATGACACTGATCTCAGACCAGTCTTCAGTTGTGTGTCTGTGGCCTGTCTATGGCCCTATATCCCTCCTAACAAGGCCCTCCTCAGTCTCTAACAGCATGTGATAGACTGACTGGGGTTTTTGGGCTTTAATCAGTTTTAGAAGCTTCTGGTTTGAAACGGATCAAGAGAAAAAAAAGGCCTCTGTTCAATGAAGATGAAAGTAATGTCTCCATTTTACACGCCGTTCAAATTTGTTTCACTAAATCGATCTGCAAGAGTAGCCCATAAAAAAAAACGGATCATTTGATCTTGTAAGGTTTTCCTGAACTTCCCCTTGGTCTGTGTTAGTTTGTGAGTTGCCCATGTTCTGAGTAAGAGCCTTGTCTCTGTGAGATAGGGCTTTGCCCTGTGTGAGTTTATGTGTTGTTATATATTTCAGTGTGTTGCTGCTGTATGTTTTTTACATTCTTTTCATTTCAGCTGATGCTCTTACCCAGAGTGACTTACACAGGTTACAGTTTTTACATTTATACAGCTGAAAATTTATTGAGGCAATTCTGGGTTAAGAACCCTGCTCAAGGGTATAAAAGCAGTGCCCCAGCAGGGAATTGAACCAGCAACATTTTGATTACAAGCGCTGCTCCTCACCCCTATGACACACTGTACACTTTTTGTACTTTTTCACCAAGCATTAGTGTGCTGCTGACACATTAGTGTGCTGCTGTGTGATCCCCCTGTGTATGTTACCCCTTGCTCAGTAAGACTGTGGCCCTTTATGCATTTGTGTTTTCCTACTGCGTGTTAGTGGGCTGCTCATATCAGTTATTGTGTTTCCCATATGTACATGTTACATGTGTTGCCCCCGTGCAGCAAGCATTAGACCCAGCAGGAGAGGCTGCCAGCCATGTTAATAGCTCATGTTGAAGCTGTATGTTGAGGTTTCTGGCTGTACATTAAGCCCAACAATAAAGGCAAGATCACCAAGGCTCAATTTCAGCATGGATACCCACCAGTTTGGGCTTGACCCCATGGCATCTTTTGTATGTCAGGTTTTCATTTGACATCATTAATGACATAAAGGTCTTCACTCCTCTCACACGCAGTCAACAGTTTCTTTACTACTTGCTGAATGATCTCTAGTTTTGCCCTGCCACAAACCTCGGCCCGGCCTCCCTGACGCATTGGCACACGCATCTCTTCCTTCAGGGCAGGTTTACAGGTGTTATTTTCACTCTGTCAGCTCCTCTCCTGACGGGCAGTCCTCCCCACAGGCAAACCAAACACAACGCTGTTTGAGAGCAGCTGGAAAACTCGAAACATCGATTTTTATCCCAGTCTTTCTCCCGATCAGCTGTAACCGCAGCTCTGAAAGTGGAGTAAGCACCGGAGGAGGGCCCAGCGTCGGCCATCCTGAATCCCGCTGCAAATCACATTACCCATAGTGCAGAGGCTCCGGACTAAAAAAAAAACGAAGTGAAACACAAATGTTAGCAGAACAGATGATCCGGCTGAAAGGAGGAAGGAGAAATTCCTGTAAAACTGCGGCAGGACTGGGTTCTTGCATTAGAGACCGGAGTAATGACAGAGGCCTGTATGAATTGCTCAGTTTGACTGCCTATGCCGCTTCATCCTCAGTAATCTGAGAGAGGAATCGCACGCTGGACTCAGGAATGGTGAATGATACAGAGTCCTCTCCTGTAGGGAAACGTGTGAAAGTGTGCTTGCTCATTTCCCCCATTACCCACGGCTCATTTGGAATATCCACTTTTCGTCTTTTCTCCAGCTGGCAGCAGCAGCAGAGATACGGTCACAACAACAGCAGTATGCAAGCAACAGGAGAAATGAACCCTGAACCCTGAACCCTGAACCTTGAACCCTGAAGCTTGGGAAAGAGAACATGCGTTAAGTTTCCACCCGCTGGAGTATGTGTCCTACTGGGAGTGGGGAGCAATGGGGTTCAAGCAGTGCAGAACTATTCAAGCTCTTAAAGTGGTGATCTGAGGATTGCTGAACGCCCTGCCTATAGGAGACTGTTGTGTAAAATACTAGAAAATATTAGATTAGAAATTCATAAACCATCCACTGATTTGCTAGAAAAAACTAAGAGATAGCTGTCTATAAGATCTATATTCTTTTTATACTGCATTTTTAAAAAGGCGTTTAGCATATGTACTTGTATAATATTGAAGTGAATTAAACATATATTTTGTTACTCTACAAAAATTAATATAAAACACGGACTTTACATAATCAAAAATATTATGAAAACAGGAGGGATGAGCAACGTGTGACCGCGCATTATCGTGTCGTGTGACGAACAGATTAGCCCTCTGAGGCGACCCTGTGACTGGCAGCGGCATTTCTGCTTCTTCCCGATGTTTCATCAGGTCATCTGAGCCGCGCTTTGCTTGGAAATCACGCTGCATTATCGCTGGAACGGCTCGTCTCGCACTCAGACGGGGCATGAGAGCTGCATAAGACCATGGGCTACCTGCTGAATCAATGTCTACCCTCTGTGGGCCACGCCATGCAGATTTGCCATGCAAGATGCATTCTTTCTGCCGAATAAGATGCTCAAAGTGCCCATTCATTTCACCATTTTTATTTTTCAGCGAGTGATGTGCATGAGGGTGACTCCTTTTCCAGTGAATGCCACTTCATTTCCAGGGTTCTGTGCGTGCAGAGTATCACGGAGAGATACGGGTGTTTGCGCCTGTGGTCTCCTAACAGACTCTCCGTTGTTCGTTTGCTCACCAGCACGCCTGTCACTGAAAACCACCACATTTCGACTAATCTGTGACGAACGGATCTTCTGTTAGCCTTAAAAGTGAACCTAGTTACTTAGGGTCACGAGGGTGTAGGGCAAACACCACCCCACCATTTCTCTCTCTCTCTCTCTCTCTCTCTCTCTCACACACACACACACACACACACACACTCATCGTTTTTCTCGCACTATATGGCTATCATGAAAATCATTGTGATTCAAGCTAAATGGATACTAATGATGTCAAATTTGAGGGTTTCCAAAATCATATAGCACACTTAATGCTTTAAAACACAGGTCACTTCAGTGAAGTTTCGGCTGAAATTATACACCCTTGAGAGAGAATCAGTGAGGAGACTCTGTGTTCCTTAATCATTCAAAAGAGAAATACTAGTCTCTGATTAAGATGACCTTAATTACTTTTTTTGTTAATTTATAATGCAATACAATGTAACATATTCTCAGACAATATGATATAAGAGATTTAATATACTGTAAAATAACAATACTATTTAAAACAATATTTATATTTAACAATATATTCAAAACATTATTTTACAGCAAATTACGTAATTATATATTCTTTGATGGCTGTTGAAAGTGGCCAGGTAGAGTGCGACCGATATGCCTGGTGTACGCATGTTTAGTAGTACTACATAAAAGAGAGTTATTTTACACGTTAAACAATGGTCAGAAGGGCATTGTATGGGTGATTTCCCCCAGATGTACGCAGGCAAATCCAATACTTTAAAATCACAAGCAAGTTTTATGGACGTGACAAACTCATCAACGGCCTTTGACACTTCGAATTTAACACCGCGGAGGACGACGGCTGGATCGTCTTCATCACAAGCCTGCGCCGTTTGTCCTTCCTTCGGGACGCTTTATCACGGATGTGTCACCTGACGTGTCTGGCGATGTCAGCCTTGGAATTCCCTCTGGAGCAACGTCTGTCAAAACGCGAATAACCTGCAGGAAGCCTAGATCCAACCTAATGAAGTTTCATACTGTAAATCTGCTTTCATGAAGCGTCAATAAAATTATTTTGAAGCCCTTTCCTTAAAAGAATATGAGGCACATACCCTTTAAACTATTATTTTTCCGGGCACAAATCAGATGAAATCGTATAAATAGGGTATCTTACAACTGTTAATAATTTTAATTAAATGCAATTTCCACAGCGAAACAAAAGAGATTGTCTGTGCTATACTTAGCGCAAGCCTTTGAAACACCGACAGAAACAGACACGTCGGGTATCGAGTTGCTATTACCAAAACCTTTGTATTTGATGTTTATTAAAAGGGGATGCGCCCATTTCACGGCTGTACGTGGCGATTCAGTATAGAGAACCCAAAGGGGTCACTGCCTCGGGACAGGTCAGGAAGTCAGAGGGCAGAGAGGGGACGCAGTTTTATGGGAAAGAGAAGGGATTTTTTTCGCAGAAGGGCGAAAAAGACATCAAAAAAGTTAAAGAAAAATATACACATTTTTAAATTAGTGTAAGATGTTTTCTTAAATATTTTAATAATGAATTTTTTGAATGATGCGTAGCCTGTATAATATACAAAACACTTTTTGAAATTTTTACTTTAGATATCGTCAAAGATCATTATCAGCATTATATTTTTACGTCAAAGTGTAAAATGTATATTAGGATAAACATTGCATAGGTGTATCTGTGGATATCACTTGCATGAACATACTATTATTCCGATTCATCAAGGCCGCTGGCAAATTAAATGTGATAATTTAATTTCAAAATATTATAAAGGAAGAATAAATTCACTAGGATATATTCCTTTTAGTTTCTTTGAGAAGCACGACAAAAGACATGGGAGAAAGTTTCTTGTTTGGTAGGCTATGTAACGGAAACGATCCGGTGTAGAGGAGCATGTTGGCCAGAGCTCTGACGTTGGCGATGCGTCGCCGCCACCTGGTGGGCATTCATTAATCCTACAACAGAAAAGCAACATTTTCAGATGACTGTTTTTTAATGCAAACATGACAGTGTCCTTCCTACTACCTTCACTACCACTTCGACTACTACTATTACTTCTGTAACGAAAAACAGTAACAGCAAACGTGTGTAAGTGTCCTAGTCCGGCCCGCTCAACCGTCGCTCAGCCGCGCAATCGTAATCTCTCGACGACATGTTTTGCGCATGCGCTTGGAGTGACAGCTCCTGAAACTGCTTCCGGGTTAAGTGTCATTATGAAAAACATGGCTGCCTTCATATCAATGTGACACTAGCAGCACTACTTTTGTTTGAGTTATTTTAAGGTAAAACTGAGAATGTGTGAAGGTTGTCTGAAAGATCTGTCTTGAAGTCATTATTTGCGATCTTGCTATTTCCCTTTGAGGCATATTCAGTCATCTAGCTAAGGTGAGCTTGCGAGGTATTTTCAATCTTACTGCTCGTATTACTGTCTAGGTAGACGTCTGTGTTGCTACTTTGGTTACTTATTTATTGAGTCTGTATTCTCATATTATTTTAGGTTTTGATCGACCTCCAACATGGTTTATCTCAGTAAGTATAATTGCCGCCTAAGTTTTGTGAGTTCTTGAAATGATCAGACGATTGCAGTCAGGTAGTTAGCCGCCTAGCAGGCTGTATTTGTCTTGGTTGTGGTAAGAAAGCTAGTTTTCTATTCCATACGTGTTATGTCGGTTATCACAAGCGTTTGACTGCATGTGAGTGCAAAATGTAGAACGTAGTGAAATATGAACAGTTTATGATGCGTTATTGTGGTGTTACGAAAGCATTACAGAATTTAAATATTTAGTAAATACTTTACATTTTACATTTATATTTATTAGTTTGGCAGGCGTTTATATCTAAGGCGACTTACAAGTGAGGCAGAGTACAACACAAAATAATTCCTTTACAATAACACAAAGTAAAAGTCGTTTATTTACGACTTTCAAAAGCAGTGCGTGACATGTCTTTATACCGCGACCGCTTCATGCATTGTAAGTCTACTTGGATGTGGACGTGTACCTACTAACCTGTTTTTAATCTGTCGTTTTGACTGTGTTTCCTTAGCTTCTTTGTTACTGAAGCAGTATCACGGAGGTCATGTTGTGATCAGGTTGTCGATGAGCGGCTGCACGAACCGGCCGTTTTACCGCATAGTGGCCGCCTACAACAAGCGCGCCCGCGACAGTAAATACATCGAGCAGCTGGGCTCGTACGACCCCCTCCCCAACATCTACAACGAAAAACTCGTCAGCTTCAACTACGAGAGAATAAAGTACTGGATCGGGTGCGGCGCTCACCCCACAAAACCAGTGGCCAAACTTCTCGGTGAGTTCCCCGCCGTAACAGAAAAAACCCCAAGAACACAGCCAAGAAAGTTTGTGTCCTAAGTATGTGGAAAACGTAATTCCTAGTATCATTGTTTCATTGTATCACTTTATTTACCGCAGGCTTCCTTTTGTTCTCCTGACAAAACTGAAGCTTCTCTTTACACCTTATCAATCCCGTTTAAAAATCCACAGAGTTTCCTTTTGCTGAGATGAGGGCTTGTAAATCTACTGGCTAAAGACTTATGCATTTTAAGCCTTTCACAAAAGCGTCTGCGAAATGCCAAATTGTAAAATAATATAGTTTATGCACAGTGCAGGTCTCCTCACCGCTTCTGTTTATCTTATAGTGTGCAGGCTGAACACATTACTCTAAATGGAGTCTCACAAAGCTTTGTATAACCTAAATGTAATGTCTGTGGATTTATACTGAATTGGACTTATTCCCTTCGAATTTGCTGCAGGTTCCAGAATCCTGTTTTCCGTTTACTGTTACTGCATGATTTGTCGATTATAACATCAAAGACTTTTCGTATTATACACATATTTTAGCCCATACATGGGTACACTTATTCTTTTTTGGCTTTGGAAAACCTACCTGTAAACCCCTGAATTAGAGTCAAAATCGATGGGTACTTATTATTATGATTGATGACTGACGATTATTATTACTTCTGAACTCTGAACAGTGGTTCTGAGGTAGTCTGAACTCATGAAAATTGATGTGATATTTTGTGTTGTATGTTACGTTTGTATGTATGTTTATCTATACATAAAAAAAAATAGTAAAAAAAATTGCTACTGATCGACCCACCAAAGGATGAAATCACTTGCAATATAACGTTCTGATTACGGACACACGTAATCCGAAAACTACTGAGAAGAAACGTTTGCAGCCGAGCGTTTGCTTGGCGGTGTGACTGACGCTCTTGTCTCCCACGGTGACGCGCTCAGGGCTGGCGGGGTTCTTCCCTCTGCACCCCATGACGGTGACGAACGCGGAGCGCCAGCGGAACCAGGCGGCTCTGACGGAGGGGGGCGGCGGCGGGGAGGAGCGGGAGGACCAGGAGGAGCAGGACCAGGGGAGTCAGAGGGAGGCGTAGAGCTCCAGGACGCGCAGACGCACTCCGGGATGAGAGCGCGCTGAGGGCAGCCTGCAGCCTGCAGCAGGAGCGAGGGGCTGTGCCGTTAGGACTGTCACACCTGTCTGACGTCACCTTTAAAAAGCCACATGCGCGGTGCGGCGCTAAGACTCTGCTGCGTGTTCACAGCGATTCGTATTATGGCTGGATGGTCCAGCTCATTTTTATCTGTACGCGTATGTGACATGCTTCACTGTTTGCTTTGTAAGCATTTCGCGATATTTACAACTAAATATCGCGCTCAGATGCTCAGATGTATAATACTTTGAATTTTCATTTCTGTTCATGTCAAAAGTAAATCATGTCCAAGTCTGAGTGACTCATTGGTTTGAATTTTTCCAAAATTCCATGATGTGAGGTGGTTTGATGTGCAAATATACCTGCGTTTTAGCTTGTTGCAGAAAAGCGAACCCTTTGAATGGGTTTGAACCAAAGGGTTTGATGGTGAGCCAGCTGCTACTATTACATTTCAGGGTTTTTTTTTCATCAAATAGCGGGAATGTTGCAAATATTCCCCTTGGGAAGTTGTGTTAGCCAAAATTAAGCAATTCAGGTTTAGGAGGAAAGTAAGGAAACGAAATTCCATCAGCCAGTCAACTCCCCACTGTGTACGCTGCAGAAATACAATAAAATCAGCTGAACCTCAAACAAACATAAAGCATCTGATGCGATACCCTTAGTCAAACCAGCAGGTGTGAAAGATAATGTTTGATGTATTTACAAGGACACTTAATTACGTCTGAATTGTGACCTATTCCGGCTGAAATTTTTGGATTAGGCCTACTTCTCATTGGCAGGTGGCATCGTGAAATGCTGAAGTGCATCTAAAGATGATTTTCAACACGTGACTCGTTTGTGTCGAGCAATGAAAACGACATTTTAAAGGCTTACAATGACATCTTTTGAGGGCTGTTACCAGAATAATATAAGAATCCACGAAACGCACAATCACCTTAAGGAATTGATATCAGACAAACATAATTCGCTAATATGTTGAGACATTAAATGAAGTCGGGGAGAAAAGGTAACGGCATATTACTGACTTTAATTAGAAAACACGTTTCAGTGACAAATTTCTTAAAGGCGATAGGATTTTTAACCCCGGAACGATCTGTGGTTTATATGTGGAAAACCTCCCGTTAAATTCTGTTCCCGGGTGTGATGAGGGTTGTAAATTTTAACTAGACATATTCAAACTGTGCGCAAAGGAAAACGGCGACAGAATACGTTTGTGAGATTTGGATGAATTGTGCCTTCATATTGACAAATTTATGCACCGTATCATCAGCTCATGCGACCATACACCTCAAAATACACCCAATAAAACCACAAAATTTAGAACACTAGCCCTTCTTTCACTAAACTGTAAACGTGATAGTCGCATGCACCTTTTGTTTTATTTCATGTAGTCCTGCTGTGAAAATTTTTCTGCTTTAAATTACGTTGTACAATCTAGTATAGGTCAATATGTGACTGAACAAGTTTTCTTAAATCACTGCTGTCCCACCCCTTCAGAAAAGAAAAAAAGCGATTCTGTAAACACATTCCACATGAACTTTATGACTGGTTGCCACGGCCGCACTGTCAACATTGCTTATAATGAATCTGACACGTGATGTCCTGTATATATCGCTGTCAATCTTAATGACTATGCGCTTAATTTGTGGTAATTGCCAAAATAATAAGCCTAGGATAGCGTAACTGGAAAACTGTTAAACACATAGCTTGAAATGAGGCTATACCGACTCCTGGTGCTGGAGAACTAAAATGCATGCAAGGAAGTGGAGAAAAAGTCACATAAACACTTTATCTGTGATTTTAAATAATGCAAAGTGGGTATTTCACAGTGGTGATCCCTCCTTTTACAACCTTATAACACAACCAGTGAAAACTGAGAATAAAGAAAAGGACTTCAGTGAAATGTAACAACATTTGTGAGCTGCAGTCTGTAGGGTGTATAATAATTACTTAAACCATGAAAATGTCTTCAGTCTGGTAATCTTTAACTTTTTATACGCCCAAAACTACATCTGTTGATGTTGTAGAGCTCATTATATGCCAAATCAATTTCCTGTTAACTGGTGCCAGCGGAGTTTTTGAATTGGACTGAAATCAAGAGGTAAAGTCAGTATGGGAAGAAACGACTTAATTTTCACAAGGATCACATGCTGTTTCTTTCATCGTACCCCGGACCTGTTTTTAAACACTCCAACAGTTCAGACACTCTGTCTCAAACAGTGATTATATTTAGTGTAGATCCACCCAGGGTGCAGAGTGATTTTGCTAGAAGCAGGATGTGCTGGTGGTAGGAACCTTCCCGCAGGATCATGATGCTGGCAATGAGCCTTAGCTAATGCCACAATCTTGAAATGGATTAAATGCTTGATACAGATATCATTATCATTAATATCGTTCCACCCTCTCTGAACACTGATAGCTACTGTACAAACTCTGTTTGCGTTTGTGTGTCAAACAATCCTTACTTACCATGCTGCAATGAGCCAAATGCACCACAGCAGCAATAACCCCCAAAGCCGCATGCGCTCGAGACTGTGTGCAGGTAAAAGAGTAAAAAACGATGGATTAAAACAGGACCAGCCACATACAACGCAAGAAAATGGAGTATGCAGATATCCAGCATGCAGTTATCAGGAAATGACAGTATTATTATCATTGGGAAGAAGCACTGTGAATACAAGCGTTTGAAGTTTTTGGATATTATTAAGGGTTTAATGTGAAGGATAAAAATATTCTAGCTTAACATATGTTCCCCATTTTTTCGCTCTGATGCAAGTCTTTTAACACAAATCAATGAGTAGAAGCTACAAAGTTTCTGAGAAAAGCGACATCAATTACCCCTGACAGCTGAACCATGTTTACATTTCTCCAACTTCCTTAATTTTTTCCTAATTACTCAAATGAGGTGTGATTTTAGACATGTGATATTAGTCCAGCATTACTAGGCACACAGAAGGCACGAGCTTATGAGACTCAAAAAGCAAATACACAAGAAAGAATAATGTAAACACAATAGCTGTCATTCAAGATACAGTAACAACCATCCAGTAAGGAGTTGTGTTACTTCCAGACAAGGGCATAGGTTTGCATATGGACAGTAGGGACATGTCCCTACCAATATTTTGGGAGGACAGAGCTGTCCCTACCAATATTTGAGCGAACTCGTTCGCACTATCTTTGGAGTGAAGTCATATTACATAATTCCGATGTGCCCTCGGTTGTTGTGTCCCTACCAATGTTGAGGCCAAACCTACGCCCTTGCTTCCAGAAGACCAGTGGTGCTTAAAATACTGCAAAATTACATGTGAGGGCAATTAAATAGGTACTCTATTCATATTCTGAATGAAAGTGAAGTCTTTTGTCAGCAAGAACATGGTGAATTTTGTGTGTCTGTTGCTGATACTGTGGTCAGATCTCACTGCTATAATCATACAGTGACATTCACAGAGTTTGACCATTACAGTGTGCCTGAAGAAGGAAGTTACAAAATGTGTTAAAGTGACACTAAAGAGGGATTTAAATCAATCATTCAGGAGCCATCCATTCCAGTGAAAATCAAATTTGTTTCATACTCAATCTGTGGCGCATTCAGTCACACTCTCTACATGGGAAGAGAGGGGTTTCCCGATTACTTTGGACACCAAAGATACCCAGGTTTACTGGATCTAGTTTTCATTTTCAGTACCTACACATCTGTGATCATCCAGAAAACTGTCAGGAAATTCTGTCTTTCTGTCAGACGAACAGAGAGCCTGGTGGTATCAGCTAGCGTGCTGTATTATCAAAAATTGCCGATTCTAATACAATCATCACATCAGTGGGACAGCGCAAAAGGAGTAATGCTTTATTATTGTTATGCTTCATTTAAACATATATGCATTTCATTTTTATTTGAACCTGTTCAAATTTGATTTGGGGGAAAATAATTTTTTTTTCATCTTTTCAGAACAGTATACATACATTGTTCTATTAGGAAAATGCATAAACTACAAAGATGTGTTTCATTGACCTATTTGTCACCTTTGGAGGAAAGGGATCATGGATCATGAATATGGAAGAATGAATAGTATGTGAGCAGGACTGAAGAACTGCTGTAACCTGCCAGCATACACAAAGACAGTGATACAATCAGCCCTGCAGATTTAGCGGACATATTTGACGAATGGCTAGTTTTTGGCAGTTTAGCTGTTTGATAATAGAACCGATTTTGAGCACTCAGCTAATAAAACTTTATACCAAGTAAATTAGCTATCTAACCTTTATCAGGAAGTGAAGGAAGATGCTATCATCTTAGATTTGAGAGGAAGAGTTAAGAGGCAGATATGATTTTGAAATGGAGTTTGATAAAGGACACGTGCAACCCTAAGGCTGGGGATGGTATGCACAGGAATGACTATGCATTTCACAGGAAATTGTGAATAAAAACTGCATTAACTGACTTCTGCGAATTCCCATTAACCAGACCTGGGTTTGGTCTGGGCTTTGTTCTCTGGTTTTTGCAACCTGATGTGTTGCAAAATCAAGAACAGATAAGACACGTTTGGTTCTTAGAATTGACAGAGTGAGTCAGCGTGACACTTTAGCTGAAAGAACTGTAGGTCCACAGTTTCTATTATTACTATTCAATGTTAGTGTTTTCTCCTAAAACAGTTAGGGGTACGTCTCTCATTTAACAACCGGAACACACCTAACAACACCTCACACACTATGACGCACGCATGACACCCCACTTGTCACAAGATGCTGTTGCAATTACATTTTTCAGCCCCTTTCATATCAGTGGAAAAAAATATTTTTGCCATGGATCTGTTAAAAGATAAAGGAATTCATATGCATATCAAGTGGCTTAAAATGAAAAAGAATATGATAGCATAACATACACATACCGAGCAGAAATGTTTTGTAAAGTCAGAAGTGGATCGCTGCAGATTTTAGAGTTACACTCCAGCACTGTGGCCTGAGGCTGACATGCAGGACTTAAACTATTGCTAACACTGAGTTTGCATTGTGTTGTACAGGTCCTTAATTACCATGGAATTTGCTGGTATTTGCTTAAATCCAGCAAAGAAAATACACATTTATAAGAGTACTTTCCCCTTTCTGAGCTTAAAAGGACAAACGGGAGCTTTTTCTCCCATACACAGCCCTGTTTGGAATCCCCACTGAACACCCAGCATCTGCTTTCCACACTACAAGCCACGCAGCGCACCACAGTGGGGTGGGCACCGGCTGGAGGGGAGATGCTGCTCCACTGAGGTGCCTGGATCACCTCAGATGAGACGAGGAGACCCTGGCTGACCTACCCAACCCTATCCCCACTGGAGCAAAGCCAGTTTATTTCGCCACTGTGGGCATTGTTGGCAGGTGACATGGCCAGATTTGAACCCGGGCCACAGGGCTCAGCCTGTACTCAGAGCAGGTGCTCTGCTGTCAGAGCTGCGTGAACGTCCAAAGGATAGGCTCCTCTGTCTGCATAACCCCGGGCATGGCTGTTTTACAACGTTTTCCCTCAAACAAAGGTGTGCAGAGTGAATCACTGCCCACTAACGCACTAACACAGACAGAACTCTGCATTCAAACATGAACCTGATCCCGGTCCTTTCAGCTCCAGGTCAAAATCCTTCGTAACCGTGGCATTTAGAACAATCACATTTGCTGCAACTCAACTGACGCATTACACAAACAAGTACCACACTGCGTGGGTGTAGCTCAGTAAATATTAAACGATCCACAGAATGTTCGCTTTAGTGTACAGTGAAATGACAGTACATGTGTAACTGGGAGTGGCGGTTAAAATTAGCCACAGTGTGTTTGCACACAAAGTATTAAATAACTTCCTGTTTCCTTGTCCCTTGACTTTTAATTCAGTTACCGATTTTTTTTCTTTATATATAAACTTAAAATTCAGTTCATTAATAAGGAAACTTTAACTTGATTTATAGTTACCTAAAGTAAAGTTACCTAAAATATAAGTATTATGCTCACAAAATTTATCTTTTTTATTAATTATTAAGGTATTATTAATTAATAAGGTAACTTTAATCCATTTTACATGACACATTTATTCAAGTGAGGAGTGAAGAAAAGCGAGTTCCTTTGTTGCTGTAAGAACATTACACAGTGGCATCAATGGAGCACATTCATAACCTTGTATGCTTTATCATTTTATTGATACACATACTGCAAATACTTCTCCCCATTATCTTTTATCATTGGCTAATTCCAGCAGCAGGGATGCCTTACAGTCACATGCATGTTCCCATGAAAACAACACACACCTGCTTATTTCTGGAGGTCTATTTAAGCTCTTTGCTCACAATTCAGTGGAACTGTGGGCTGTGTACAATGACCTCAGATACGAAAGAGAAATCAACGAGCCTCTTTTCACTGGTGATTTTATGTCTGTTTATTTAGTTACATCCTTCAGCTACTGTATGTCCACTTAGCCAGGAAGCTAGAATAATGTATAGCTATCTCCTCCTGATGCGGTGAATTATTTTTATTTCTCATTCAATTATCAGTTGTTCTATCATATCACTGGCAACATATATCATTTGCATTTCAAATATATATAATATAGATAGAGAGAGAGAGAGATAGATAACGTTATGTACATATATAAATTACATAATATGGCTGGATATTCAGTGAAGGAGGTTAAGCACTCTGCTCAAGTGTACAACAGCAATGCCCCCCCAACGACTCAATCCTGCAACCTTCAAATCATGTTACCAAAACACTCCGGCACACAGTGCCCCACAGTGTTCCACACTGCCGCACACCGCCACACACCGCCCCACACCGCGACTCACTGCCCCACACCGCCACACTCCGGCACACATTGCCCCTCACTGCCACACACTGCCCTCAGTCTGCCCCTCACTGCCCCACACTGCCCCTCACTGCCACTCACTGCCCCACACCGCGACTCACTGCCCCACACCGCGACTCACTGTCCCACACCGCCACACACTGCCCCGCACCGCCCCGCCCCGCACCGCACCGCCCCGCCCCGCACCACCACACACCGCACCTCACTGCCACACACCGCCCCTCACTGCCACTCACTTCCCCACACTGCAACACACTGCCCCACAACGCCACTAACTGCCCCTCACTGCCACTCACTGCCCCACACTGCCCCTCACTGCCACTCACTGCCCCGCAACGCCACTCACTGCCCCTCACTGCCCCGCACTGCAACACACTGCCCCTCACTGCCACTCACTGCCCCTCACTGCCACTCACTGCCCCACACTGCCCCTCACTGCCCCTCACTGCCCCACAACGCCACTCACTGCCCCTCACTGCCCCTCACTGCCACTCACTGCCCCACAACGCCACTCACTGCCCCTCACTGCCCCTCACTGCCCCTCACTGCCCCACAACGCCACTCACTGCCCCTCACTGCCCCTCACTGCCACTCACTGCCCCACAACACCACTCACTGCCCCACACTGCCCCGCACTGAAGCTGAGATACGGTGCAATTTGGGCGGAGCTGCAGTCTCCCTGGCTGTACCTCATCTCTCAGGTTGCCTAAGACAGGGTGGCTCTGTCCTAACTGTACAAAGGCAGTGTCCCTCCTTCTGAATAAGCCAGATAAGTTTATGAGTTTATAAGAGTATTTGATCAGGCTCTATCGTGTCACTATCGTACCGCTGATTATTTTGGTTGCATAAAACATGTTTTGTCCCTTCAGAAACACTTTCATTCTGTGCCAGAGGTGAGGGTTCAAAGCACCGAAGATAGCATGTTAACATAAGCTTAAGTCCAACATGCATTCAGCTGCAGGTTCGGCACTGCCAGGGTGGTGCTGGGGAACGTAAATGTCACGGGTTTACAGAGAGCATTTTTCAACAAGCTTTTTACGCGTGTTTGTGTCATTATGAAAGAAACATAACATCAGACTGTCACTTAGCAACACATATCGCCAGGTTTTGCATCTGAACGTGCCAACTGCTCCCTCCGCATCCAGCTTGCTCTATGACACACGCGGAGGAAGCCAGCCAGCAGTTGAAGCAGGGACATTCGCTCAGTTTGCTCCACAACAATAGTTTGGCTGTTCTGCAGGCTGACCTGCACTTGCCCCTCATTTAAAAAAAATGCTCTTTTTTTAAAAATTACATCCATGAAAGCATATCATGGCAGGTGGTCATTAATTCTTCAGGAAATAAGTTATATTTCTTTCACGTTAAAATAATTAATTGACCTAATGTGTATAGAAATGGCATTTCAAGATACAGTTCAAATACAAACACAAATCCCAGCATTTCAAAATGAATCAGTAAATCATTCTCAGTGGTAAAACAGACCAGGATCAAAACCTCCTGTAACACCTGACTGATTAAATCAATACTGAGAACAGCTTTCGGCTTTGTTTGTTTTTCATGTCTTTCTAAAGGCTCCGCCTAATGTTCACATATTTCTGGAGTAACTTTATTTCTCCATTTAAACAACTCAGGAACAAGAGGGAAGACTGACTGAGCACCCTTCCATAGCCACACACCACTGTCATCACAGAGCAGCCAGGCCTTCAACACCACTGTCATCACAGAGCAGCCAGGCCTTCAACACCACTGTCATCACAGAGCAGCCAGGCCTTCAGCACCACTGTCATCACAGAGCGGCCAGGCCTTCAACACCACTGTCATCACAGAGCGGCCAGGCCTTCAACACCACTGTCATCACAGAGCAGCTAGGCCTTCAACACCACTGTCATCACAGAGCAGCCAGGCCTTCAGCAGGTGTGCGGTCACAGATTTTTATGAAGACATCCTGAGCTGCTGTCATATGTTTTTTTTTTGTTTTTGTTTTGTTGTTTTTTTTGTATTATGCTTTCCTTCAAATCATCACTGCATTCCTGATTATATGCAGAAGTCTGTGATGGAGTGATCTGGGTCAGATTTGTCCCTCACCCTCTGATAACACTGAGGCCCTCTGGTTGGTTCAGACCGACATTAACAAACCTGAATGCCACTGATTGGCTTTGGGCATAATCTGACCTGGCTATTTAAAATATGATTCACTTAAATCAATGTCATAATACACGATACGTCCGGGGTTTTCCAAACCTGGTTTCCACACAGTGCCTAGGGTGTGTTACAGGCCAAAACACTCTCTCTGTGCTACTTCCTTGTGCAGAGTGTACCCGGACAGACAGACGACACATTTCACATTATTTTATACAGGACAACAGAGTGTTACTGTTGAGTTTTGATTAATCTCCTATAGATCTGCTTCACTAACAGTGATGGCTGTTGAGTGTTAGTTTTTGGGGGGGTTGAAGGGGTACAGCAACATTTGAGTCCTTTAATATCTCACTCCACAGGACTTCCAGAGCCCCATTCCTCATGAAATGCTAAAACCTGTCCCGTCTTAGCGCCGGGTCAGGAGCACCCTGCATTCAGACACAGTACATCAAATCCCAGCTGAAAAGCCTGGCAGTGACGTCCAGATTTCCAATGACGTCACTGCGAGCGTTCGCCTTGTTTTCTCAAGATAAGGCAGGTGAGCGTTCAGCTATGCGCGGCACAGCCCAAGGACCAGCTCAGGTAAGAGTCAAGGGTCAACACCGCAAGCCGTGATGCTTGAGTAAGCAAGGTGTGCACCACCCCGGCTCCTTTCACAAGACAATGCTCTGCCATTCCCACACCGCTAACGCTATAACCAACCTGCTGCCTACCCCTCCCCTACATAACCACGCCGCAAAAGCACGTCACAACACCTGCAACCTCTGCAACGCATGTGAAAGGGACAGACAGACCAGGAGAAATAATACAACTTTCTGTGATTTAAACTTTACGGACAACGCCAGGAAGCAACTTTCTTCTATCTGTACAGGTTTTATTTATTTTTGAATGGATTGCAATGTATTTTTTGATGGGATTAGTTCTGACTGCCACTAGAATTGCGGCGCTTTCCCAGAGGACTGGAGCAACACAGACTCAGAGCTAAGGTGTAAAGACTGAGATACAGGCTACAGCCGAAAGACCATGAGGACTTCTCACAGACACCCTGGAGGACAGGGGCATGTGTCTCTCACCCTGCCTGCAATAGTGATCTCAATTATTGCTGTGCTCACACAGCCTGCTGAAGGTAAGAAAGCACCTCTGTGTCCCAATAAGATCAGGCTGCTCTTTACAGTTTAACATTTTATGATAACCAGGCATTCTGCTCTTTTCAGATCAATTACTACATTACAATACATGTGTCAAGTCAGGTCAAGTCAAGTCAAGTCACTTTTATTTATATAGCACATTTAAAAACAACAGGAGTTGACCCAAAGTGCTTTCCAGGCACGGCAAATGAACTACCAAGTATACATGAATAAAAGGAATAAAGAGTACGAGTAAAAGCAGGATTAAGAGAGAACACATATGAAGACAAAAATGAATAAATAAACAAATAAATAAATAAAAACACAAGAACAGTAGTAGTGCAGCGTTTGTGACCAAAAAGTTGCTGGTTTGATTCCCCACTGGTGTACTGCTGCTGTCTGCGTGGGCAAGGTACTTAACCCAGAATTGCCTCAGTAAATATCCAGCTGTACAAATGTATAACATGTAAAACTGTAACCTGTGTAGGTCGCTCTGGATAAGAGCATCTGCTAAATGACAATAATGTACTGTAATGAATATGCACTTTCAAATAACCATACTGGTAACACCTTAGATTAAGGTCCCATCAGCTGCCATGAATTAATGTACTGATAATCATGAATAAACGAGTCGCTGACACACTTACAAAGCACAGACGGGACTTATGTAGAGTTAGCACACAGTTAATACAGAAAACTGAACACTGTGTGATAAGTCTATATAAGTCCTGTCTGTGCGCAGTAAGTGTGTCAATGACTCGTTTATTCACATGCCATTATAATGCATGTGAAGCCATCCTGGCTCATTAATTAGACATTGGTGTCACCCAGACATTGATTAGACAGTAAAGGTGTGAATGGTTGCCACATATATGATGTTTAATACTTCCAGTATTTGGTGTGTGTTCCCTGAGGGCTCTCAACGTGGTGTAACATTCACAGTGCTGAACATTTTTAACTTAAAACATAAATGTGTACACCACATTGGACTGCATTGGACACCACATACACTGCAAATACCATAATATATGCATAGTTATGTGTTATGCAAAGAAGCTGTCAGAGAGGTCGTCTACTGTATAAAATTCAATATAACAAAATTTTTATGACAGATTCACATTTTAGGTAATTACATATTTTGAATGAAAGGTCTGCTTTTTAATATAAAACACATAATATCATCTGAAAATGGAGGGCAGTGTTCATAAATATAACTAAGAATTAATCAAATTTCATGTGATATAACACTCTCACAAATGAAATGTCTGAAGACTTACCAGTGCACATTTCACAGAAAGATAATATAACAAACTCAAATACAACATGAGAGAAAGAGTGATGAAAAAAAATGAAATCACCTAGGTTGATAATGATGAAATGCATTCAGACTATGCTAGTCTACTGACTGACAGCTTCCCAATGGAACACCTAAAAATCACATGTAGCAAGATGTCAGTTAATTTGTACGTCACTTTGGATAAAGGCATCTGCTAAATAAATAAATGTAAATGTAAATGTAATTTGTTCTTAAGGAGGGCAGAAGAAAACAAAAAAGTTTGAACATTAATCAGGGGAAAAAGTAGAAATTTTCTCAAAAGCATCCCATAGAGACAGAAAAAAGGGTGAGCATACAGGCCCCAAGATGTTAGTGGTTGAAAGTCAGGGTGTAATAGTTTTACAGTATCGTAATTCTGCCTACATCAAGGTAACATAATGAAACCTCAACAGGTATATGATACATGAAATAATATTCATGCTTAGGTGTGATGGAGTTAGTCAAATTCATTAGCAGGTAAGGAGAGGCAGATCTGAAGCTATTGTTATTTATCTGGGAAACCACAGGTGATATGTGATTTTTTTTATATAATAAAATCATTGTTGTTGCATTTCGGCCTGGCTGGAGAACAGATAATCTGAAGTTTGGCATGCAGTAACGACAGACACAGATGAATGTCTACAGAAAAACAAGTATAACACACTGATTTATTTAAAGCTATAAATGACCTTTAGGTCGACTGATTTAAATCCTTAACATGTTGAGCTCTTATGCAGTGCAGTGTTATATATAAAACAAACTTCAGGGGTGCTTATCAGTAAAAAAAAAAGTCCCTCTGAAAGTAAATATTATCCACTATGCATAAACTGGTAAAAATGCACAATTGCTGTACATACTGACTGCATCAATGCAAAAAACCTTTCCATTTGGAAAGTGCTCTCTGTAAACATTTAGCTCTATGCCACCGATTCTCAATTCTGCTCCTGGGGGCCCCCTGCTACGCACGTTTTCCATCCAGGGAACTGTTCTAGCTACCTGACTGAACTCATCAGTGGCACTTGATTAGCTGAGCACACCTGATTAAATCAAGAGCATGCATTAATTTCAATCAGGTGTGTTTGGAGCAAGGATAGACAGAAGATATGCAGGACAGGGGGCATCCAGCAGTAGGATTGAGAAACACTGCTCTATGTGAACAAAAGTCAGTATAATATTGTTGTAATTAAAACAATATGGTAAATATGGCTGAAATTAAAGGTAACAATATTTTCATAATAATGAGATTGATAATATAGTATTTCAAAACCAATTAGAAAATTGTTTCTAACAATACTTAAAATTAAATATTTTATGGTGCCCACAACCCTTTACAAATCACTACAAAAGCAAATTTCAAGGAGGCAGAAAAATAAAATTGCAATGAAAACATCACAGATTTGGCAAGGCTCATGAGCGGCTCAGCTTGAGTTCAAAACCACCCATGTCATCTGCTGATGAATTTGCTTATTTGAGCTGGGGAACTATAGCCTAGCCAGGGATTCCTCCTCACACTGCCCCCAGGCATGCTGAGATTTGTCAGGTGCTCTCTAGTTTTGTGGATGACGTCAGTGGGGTAGTGCCCACAAAGGGTAAGAGTTTCATTCTGCTACTTCAGGGCAATAGAGACTATCTTTCAGTTTGAACACAGAATGTAGGTTATGGAAGGGAGCACTAATTTCTGATTTTCATCCACCAGGCAACTCAATGTTGAGTGAAGCATCAACATCAACCATGTTTGTCTCAATGGTGCAGAAGCCATCGGATATGTTGAATGCAACAAAACCCCAAGCATTTCTTGTGTCCTCTGAAGGACCTAAAACCGGGGAAATATTAACGACACAACCTGTTCAGCAATTAGCAAAACGTACTGAAAGTACCACAGAAATTTCAGCAACAACAGAAGGTTTAACACCAGAAGGACCTCAATCAACACAATTTCCAGAGTTGTCATCCGAAACAACTACGCAACCAGAACTGTCTTCTTCCACCGTAGAAATAATGTCTTCTACCAGAACTAGGGCTGAGGAACAATCTTCTACCAACATGAATGAAATATCAACAGAAGTTCCGATCCAATCAACAGAAGGTTTAACACCAGAACAACCTCAAACAACACTATTTCCAGAGTTGTCATCCGAAAGCACTACGCAACCAGAAATACAATCTTCCACCGTAGAAATAATGTCTTCTACCAGAACTAGGGCTGAGGAACAATCTTCTACCCACATGAATGAAATATCAACAGAAGTTCCGATCCAATCAACAGAAGGTTTAACACCAGAAGGACCTCAGTCAACACAATTTCCAGAGTTGTCATCCGAAACAACTACGCAACCAGAAATATCATCTTTCACTATAGAAATAATGTCTTCTACCAGAACTAGGGCTGAGGAACAATCTTCTACCAACATGAATGAAATATCAACAGAAGTTCCGATCCAATCAACAGAAGGTTTAACACCAGAAGGACCTCAGTCAACACAATTTCCAGAGTTGTCATCAGAAGCAACTACGCAACCAGAAATATCCTCTTCCACCATAGAAATAATGTCTTCTACCACAACTAGGGCTGAGGAACAATCTTCTACCAACATGAATGAAATATCAACAGAAGTTCCGATCCAATCAACAGAAGGTTTAACACCAGAAGGACCTCAATCAACACAATTTCCAGAGTTGTCATCCGAAACAACTACGCAACCAGAAATATCATCTTCAACTATAGAAATAATGTCTTCTACCACAACTAGGGCTGAGGAACAATCTTCTACCAACATGAATGAATTATCAACAGAAGTTCCGATCCAATCAACAGAAGGTTTAACACCAGAAGGATCTCAATCAACACAATTTCCAGAGTTGTCATCCGAAACAACTACGCAACCAGAAATATCATCTTCCACTATGGAAATAATGTCTTCTACCAGAACTAGGGCACAATCTTCTACTCACATGAATGAAATATCAACAGAAGTTCCGATCCAATCAACAGAAGGTTTAACACCAGAACAACCTCAAACAACACTATTTCCAGAGTTGTCATCCGAAAGCACTACGCAACCAGAAATACAATCTTCCACCGTAGAAATAATGTCTTCTACCAGAACTAGGGCTGAGGAACAATCTTCTACCAACATGAATGAAATATCAACAGAAGTTCCGATCCAATCAACAGAAGGTTTAACACCAGAAGGACCTCAGTCAACACAATTTCCAGAGATGTCATCCGAAACAACTACGCAACCAGAAATATCATCTTCCACTATGGAAATAATGTCTTCTACCAGAACTAGGGCACAATCTTCTACCCACATGAATGAAATATCAACAGAAGTTCCGATCCAATCAACAGAAGGTTTAACACCAGAAGGACCTCAGTCAACGCAATTTCCAGAGTTGTCATCCGAAACAACAACGCAACCAGAAATGTCATCTTCCACTATGGAAATAATGTCTTCTACCAGAACTAGGGAACAATCTTCTACCCACATGAATGAAATATCAACAGAAGTTCCGATCCAATCAACAGAAGGTTTAACACCAGAACAACCTCAAACAACACAATTTCCAGAATTGTCATCCGAAAGCACTACGCAACCAGAAATACAATCTTCCACCGTAGAAATAATGTCTTCTACCAGAACTAGGGCTGAGGAACAATCTTCTACCAACATGAATGAAATATCAACAGAAGTTCCGATACAGTCGACAGAAGGTTTAACACCAGAAGGACCTCAATCAACACAATTTCCAGAGTTGTCATCCGAAACAACTACGCAACCAGCAATGTCATTTTCCACTATGGAATTAATGTCTTCTACCAGAACTAGGGAACAATCTTCTACACACATGAATGAAATATCAACAGAAGTTCCGATCCAATCAACAGAAGGTTTATCACCAGAAGGACCTCAGTCAACACAATTTCCAGGGTTGTCATCCGAAAGCACTACGCAACCAGAAATACCATCTTCCACCGTAGAAATAATGTCTTCTACCAGAACTAGGGCTGAGGAACAATCTTCTACCCACATGAATGAAATATCAACAGAAGTTCCGATCCAATCAACAGAAGGTTTAACACCAGAAGGACCTCAGTCAACACAATTTCCAGAGTTGTCATCCGAAACAACTACGCAACCAGAAATGTCATCTTCCACTATAGAAATAATGTCTTCTACCAGAACTAGGGCTGAGGAACAATCTTCTACCAACATGAATGAAATATCAACAGAAGTTCCGATCCAAACAACAGAAGGTTTAACACCAGAAGGACCTCAGTCAACACAATTTCCAGAGTTGTCATCCGAAACAACTACGCAACCAGAAATGTCATCTTCCACTATGGAAATAATAGCTTCTACCAGAACTAGGGAACAATCTTCTACCCACATGAATAAAATATCAACAGAAGTTCCGATCCAATCAACAGAAGGTTTAACACCAGAACAACCTCAAACAACACAATTTCCAGAGTTGTCATCCGAAACAACTACGCAACCAGAAATATCATCTTCCACCATCGAAATAATGTCTTCTACCAGAACTAGGGCTGAGGAACAATCTTCTACCAACATGAATGAAATATCAACAGAAGTTCCGATCCAATCAACAGAAGGTTTAACACCAGAAGGACCTCAGTCAACACAATTTCCAGAGTTGTCATCCGAAGCAACTACGCAACCAGAAATATTCTCTTCCACCATAGAAATAATGTCTTCTACCAGAACAAGGGCACAATCTTCTACCCACATGAATGAAATATCAACAGAAGTTCCGATCCAATCAACAGAAGGTTTAACACCAGAAGGACCTCAGTCAACACAATTTCCAGAGTTGTCATCCGAAACAACTACGCAACCAGAAATATCATCTTCCACTATAGAAATAATGTCTTCTACCAGAACTAGGGAACAATCTTCTACCAACATGAATGAAATATCAACAGAAGTTCCGATCCAATCAACAGAAGGTTTAACACCAGAACAACCTCAAACAACACTATTTCCAGAGTTGTCATCCGAAAGCACTACGCAACCAGAAATGTCATCTTCCACTATAGAAATAATGTCCTCTACCACAACTAGGGCTGAGGAACAATCTTCTACCAACATGAATGAGATATCAACAGAAGTTCCGATCCAATCGACAGAAGGTTTAACACCAGAAGGACCTCAGTCAACACAATTTCCAGAGTTGTCATCCGAAACAACTACGCAACCAGAAATGTCATCTTCCACTATGGAAATAATGTCTTCTACCAGAACTAGGGAACAATCTTCTACCAACATGAATGAAATATCAACAGAAGTTCCGATCCAATCAACAGAAGGTTTAACACCAGAACAACCTCAAACAACACTATTTCCAGAGTTGTCATCCGAAACAACTACGCAACCAGAACTGTCATCTTCCACTATGGAAATAATGTCTTCTACCAGAACTAGGGCACAATCTTCTACCCACATGAATGAAATATCAACAGAAGTTCCGATCCAATCAACAGAAGGTTTAACACCAGAAGGACCTCAGTCAACACAATTTCCAGAGTTGTCATCCGAAACAACTACGCAACCAGAAATGTCATCTTCCACTATGGAAATAATGTCTTCTACCAGAACTAGGAAACAATCATCTACCCACATGAATGAAATATCAACAGAAGTTCCGATCCAATCAACAGAAGGTTTAACACCAAAACAACCTCAAACAACACTATTTCCAGAGTTGTCATCCGAAAGCACTACGCAACCAGAAATACAATCTTCCACCGTAGAAATAATGTCTTCTACCAGAACTAGGGCTGAGGAACAATCTTCTACCAACATGAATGAAATATCAACAGAAGTTCCGATCCAATCAACAGAAGGTTTAACACCAGAAGGACCTCAGTCAACACAATTTCCAGAGTTGTCATCCGAAACAACTACGCAACCAGAAATATCATCTTCCACTATGGAAATAATGTCTTCTACCAGAACTAGGGCACAATCTTCTACCCACGTGAATGAAATATCAACAGAAGTTCCGATCCAATCAACAGAAGGTTTAACACCAGAAGGACCTCAGTCAACACAATTTCCAGAGTTGTCATCCGAAAGCACTACGCAACCAGAAATGTCATCTTCCACTATAGAAATAATGTCCTCTACCACAACTAGGGCTGAGGAACAATCTTCTACCAACATGAATGAAATATCAACAGAAGTTCCGATCCAATCGACAGAAGGTTTAACACCAGAAGGACCTCAGTCAACACAATTTCAAGAGTTGTCATCCGAAAGCACTACGCAACCAGAAATGTCATCTTCCACTATGGAAATAATGTCTTCTACCAGAACTAGGGAACAATCTTCTACCCACATGAATGAAATATCAACAGAAGTTCCGATCCAATCAACAGAAGGTTTAACACCAGAAGGACCTCAAACAACACTATTTCCAGAGTTGTCATCCGAAACAACTACGCAACCAGAAATGTCATCTTCCACTATGGAAATAATGTCTTCTACCAGAACTAGGAAACAATCATCTACCCACATGAATGAAATATCAACAGAAGTTCCGATCCAATCAACAGAAGGTTTAACACCAGAACAACCTCAAACAACACTATTTCCAGAGTTGTCATCCGAAAGCACTACGCAACCAGAAATACAATCTTCCACCGTAGAAATAATGTCTTCTACCAGAACTAGGGCTGAGGAACAATCTTCTACCAACATGAATGAAATATCAACAGAAGTTCCGATCCAATCAACAGAAGGTTTAACACCAGAAGGACCTCAGTCAACACAATTTCCAGAGTTGTCATCCGAAACAACTACGCAACCAGAAATATCATCTTCCACTATGGAAATAATGTCTTCTACCAGAACTAGGGAACAATCTTCTACCCACATGAATGAAATATCAACAGAAGTTCCGATCCAATCAACAGAAGGTTTAACACCAGAAGGACCTCAGTCAACACAATTTCCAGAGTTGTCATCCGAAACAACTACGCAACCAGAAATATCATCTTCCACTATAGAAATAATGTCTTCTACCAGAACTAGGGAACAATCTTCTATCCACATGAATGAAATATCAACAGAAGTTCCGATCCAATCAACAGAAGGTTTAACACCAGAAGGACCTCAGTCAACACAATTTCCAGAGTTGTCATCCGAAACAACTACGCAACCAGAAATGTCATCTTCCACTATAGAAATAATGTCTTCTACCAGAACTAGGGCTGAGGAACAATCTTCTACCAACATGAATGAAATATCAACAGAAGTTCCGATCCAATCGACAGAAGGTTTAACACCAGAAGGACCTCAATCAACACAACTTCCAGAGTTGTCATCCGAAACAACTACGCAACCGGAAATGTCATCTTCCACTATGGAAATAATGTCTTCTACCAGAACTAGGGAACAATCTTCTACCCACATGAATGAAATATCAACAGAAGTTCCGATCCAATCAACAGAAGGTTTAACACCAGAACAACCTCAATCAACACAATTTCCAGAGTTGTCATCCGAAACAACTACGCAACCAGAAATGTCATCTTCCAGTATGGAAATAATGTCTTCTACCAGAACTAGGGCACAATCTTCTACCCACATGAATGAAATATCAACAGAAGTTCCGATCCAATCAACAGAAGGTTTAACACCAGAAGGACCTCAGTCAACACAATTTCCAGAGTTGTCATCCGAAACAACTACGCAACCAGAAATATCATCTTCCACTATAGAAATAATGTCTTCTACCAGAACTAGGGAACAATCGTCTACCCACATGAATGAAATATCAACAGAAGTTCCGATCCAATCAACAGAAGGTTTAACACCAGAACAACCTCAAACAACACAATTTCCAGAGTTGTCATCCGAAAGCACTACGCAACCAGAACTGTCATCTTCCACTGTAGAAATAATGTTTTCTACCAGAACTAGGGCTGAGGAACAATCTTCTACCCACATGAATGAAATATCAACAGAAGTTCCGATCCAATCAACAGAAGGTTTAACACCAGAAGGACCTCAGTCAACACAATTTCCAGAGTTGTCATCCGAAACAACAACGCAACCAGAAATGTCATCTTCCACTATAGAAATAATGTCTTCTACCACAACTAGGGCTGAGGAACAATCTTCGACCCACATGAATGAAATATCAACAGAAGTTCCGATCCAATCAACAGAAGGTTTAACACCAGAAGGACCTCAGTCAACACAATTTCCAGAGTTGTCATCCGAAACAACTACGCAACCAGAAATATCCTCTTCCACCATAGAAATAATGTCTTCTACCACAACTAGGGCTGAGGAACAATCTTCTACCAACATGACTGAAATATCAACAGAAGTTCCGATCCAATCGACAGAAGGTTTAACACCAGAAGGACCTCAATCAACACAATTTCCAGAGTTGTCATCCAAAACAACTACGCAACCAGAAATGTCATCTTCCACTATGGAAATAATGTCTTCTACCAGAACTAGGGCACAATCTTCTACCCACATGAATGAAATATCAACAGAAGTTCCGATCCAATCAACAGAAGGTTTAACACCAGAAGGACCTCAGTCAACACAATTTCCAGAGTTGTCATCCGAAACAACTACGCAACCAGAAATGTCATCTTCCACTATGGAAATAATGTCTTCTACCAGAACTAGGGAACAATCTTCCACCCACATGAATGAAATATCAACAGAAGTTCCGATCCAATCAACAGAAGGTTTAACACCAGAACAACCTCAAACAACACTATTTCCAGAGTTGTCATCCGAAACAACTACGCAACCAGAAATACAATCTTCCACCGTAGAAATAATGTCTTCTACCAGAACTAGGGCTGAGGAACAATCTTCTACCAACATGAATGAAATATCAACAGAAGTTCCGATCCAATCAACAGAAGGTTTAACACCAGAAGGACCTCAGTCAACACAATTTCCAGAGTTGTCATCCGAAAGCACTACGCAACCAGAACTGTCATCTTCCACTATGGAAATAATGTCTTCTACCAGAACTAGGGCTGAGGAACAATCTTCTACCAACATGAATGAAATATCAACAGAAGTTCCGATCCAATCAACAGAAGGTTTAACACCAGAACAACCTCAAGCAACACAACTTCCAGAGTTGTCATCCGAAACAACTACGCAACCAGAAATATCATCTTCCACTATGGAAATAATGTCTTCTACCAGAACTAGGGCTGAGGAACAATCTTCTACCCACATGAATGAAATATCAACAGAAGTTCCGATCCAATCAACAGAAGGTTTAACACCAGAAGGACCTCAGTCAACACAATTTCCAGAGTTGTCATCCGAAACAACTATGCAACCAGAAATGTCATCTTCCACTATGGAAATAATGTCTTCTACCAGAACTAGGGAACAATCTTCTACCCACATGAATGAAATATCAACAGAAGTTTCCGATCCAATCGACAGAAGGTTTAACACCAGAAGGACCTCAGTCGACACAATTTCCAGAGTTGTCATCCGAAACAACTACGCAACCAGAAATATCCTCTTCCACCATAGAAATAATGTCTTCTACCACAACTAGGGCTGAGGAACAATCTTCTACCAACATGAATGAAATATCAACAGAAGTTCCGATCCAATCGACAGAAGGTTTAACACCAGAAGGACCTCAATCAACACAATTTCCAGAGATGTCATCCGAAACAACTACGCAACCAGAAATATCATCTTCCACTATGGAAATAATGTCTTCTACCAGAACTAGGGAACAATCTTCTACCCACATGAATGAAATATCAACAGAAGTTCCGATCCAATCAACAGAAGGTTTAACACCAGAACAACCTCAAACAACACAATTTCCAGAGTTGTCATCCGAAAGCACTACGCAACCAGAAATACAATCTTCCACCGTAGAAATAATGTCTTCTACCAGAACTAGGGCTGAGGAACAATCTTCTACCAACATGAATGAAATATCAACAGAAGTTCCGATCCAGTCGACAGAAGGTTTAACACCAGAAGGACCTCAGTCAACACAATTTCCAGAGTTGTCATCCGAAACAACTACGCAACCAGAAATGTCATCTTCCACTATGGAAATAATGTCTTCTACCAGAACTAGGGAACAATCTTCTACCCACATGAATGAAATATCAACAGAAGTTCCGATCCAATCAACAGAAGGTTTAACACCAGAACAACCTCAAACAACACTATTTCCAGAGTTGTCATCCGAAAGCACTACGCAACCAGAACTGTCATCTTCCACTATGGAAATAATGTCTTCTACCAGAACTAGGGCACAATCTTCTACCCACATGAATGAAATATCAACAGAAGTTCCGATCCAATCAACAGAAGGTTTAACACCAGAAGGACCTCAGTCAACACAATTTCCAGAGTTGTCATCCGAAACAACTACGCAACCAGAAATGTCATCTTCCACTATGGAAATAATGTCTTCTACCAGAACTAGGAAACAATCATTCTACCCACATGAATGAAATATCAACAGAAGTTCCGATCCAATCAACAGAAGGTTTAACACCAGAAGGAACCTCAATCAACACTATTTCCAGAGTTGTCATCCGAAAGCAACTACGCAACCAGAAATATCAATCTTCCACCTATAGAAATAATGTCTTCTACCAGAACTAGGGCTGAGGAACAATCTTCTACCAACATGAATGAAATATCAACAGAAGTTCCGATCCAATCAACAGAAGGTTTAACACCAGAAGGACCTCAGTCAACACAATTTCCAGAGTTGTCATCCGAAACACTACGCAACCAGAAATGTCATCTTCCACCGTAGAAATAATGTCTTCTACCAGAACTAGGGCTGAGGAACAATCTTCTACCCACATGAATGAAATATCAACAGAAGTTCCGATCCAATCAACAGAAGGTTTAACACCAGAAGGACCTCAATCAACACAATTTCCAGAGTTGTCATCCGAAACAACTACGCAACCAGAAATGTCATCTTCCACTATGGAAATAATGTCTTCTACCAGAACTAGGGAACAATCTTCTACCCACATGAATGAAATATCAACAGAAGTTCCGATCCAATCAACAGAAGGTTTAACACCAGAACAACCTCAAACAACACTATTTCCAGAGTTGTCATCCGAAAGCACTACGCAACCAGAAATACAATCTTCCACCGTAGAAATAATGTCTTCTACCAGAACTAGGGCTGAGGAACAATCTTCTACCAACATGAATGATATATCAACAGAAGTTCCGATCCAATCAACAGAAGGTTTAACACCAGAACAACCTCAATCAACACAATTTCCAGAGTTGTCATCCGAAACAACTACGCAACCAGAACTGTCATCTTCCACTGTAGAAATAATGTCTTCTACCAGAACTAGGGCTGAGGAACAATCTTCTACCCACATGAATGAAATATCAACAGAAGTTCCGATCCAATCAACAGAAGGTTTAACACCAGAAGGACCTCAGTCAACACAATTTCCAGAGTTGTCATCCGAAACAACTACGCAACCAGAAATATCCTCTTCCACCATAGAAATAATGTCTTCTACCACAACTAGGGCTGAGGAACAATCTTCTACCAACATGACTGAAATATCAACAGAAGTTCCGATCCAATCGACAGAAGGTTTAACACCAGAAGGACCTCAATCAACACAATTTCCAGAGTTGTCATCCAAAACAACTACGCAACCAGAAATGTCATCTTCCACTATGGAAATAATGTCTTCTACCAGAACTAGGGCACAATCTTCTACCCACATGAATGAAATATCAACAGAAGTTCCGATCCAATCAACAGAAGGTTTAACACCAGAAGGACCTCAGTCAACACAATTTCCAGAGTTGTCATCCGAAACAACTACGCAACCAGAAATGTCATCTTCCACTATGGAAATAATGTCTTCTACCAGAACTAGGGAACAATCTTCCACCCACATGAATGAAATATCAACAGAAGTTCCGATCCAATCAACAGAAGGTTTAACACCAGAACAACCTCAAACAACACTATTTCCAGAGTTGTCATCCGAAACAACTACGCAACCAGAAATACAATCTTCCACCGTAGAAATAATGTCTTCTACCAGAACTAGGGCTGAGGAACAATCTTCTACCAACATGAATGAAATATCAACAGAAGTTCCGATCCAATCAACAGAAGGTTTAACACCAGAAGGACCTCAGTCAACACAATTTCCAGAGTTGTCATCCGAAAGCACTACGCAACCAGAACTGTCATCTTCCACTATGGAAATAATGTCTTCTACCAGAACTAGGGCTGAGGAACAATCTTCTACCAACATGAATGAAATATCAACAGAAGTTCCGATCCAATCAACAGAAGGTTTAACACCAGAACAACCTCAAGCAACACAACTTCCAGAGTTGTCATCCGAAACAACTACGCAACCAGAAATATCATCTTCCACTATGGAAATAATGTCTTCTACCAGAACTAGGGCTGAGGAACAATCTTCTACCCACATGAATGAAATATCAACAGAAGTTCCGATCCAATCAACAGAAGGTTTAACACCAGAAGGACCTCAGTCAACACAATTTCCAGAGTTGTCATCCGAAACAACTATGCAACCAGAAATGTCATCTTCCACTATGGAAATAATGTCTTCTACCAGAACTAGGGAACAATCTTCTACCCACATGAATGAAATATCAACAGAAGTTCCGATCCAATCGACAGAAGGTTTAACACCAGAAGGACCTCAGTCGACACAATTTCCAGAGTTGTCATCCGAAACAACTACGCAACCAGAAATATCCTCTTCCACCATAGAAATAATGTCTTCTACCACAACTAGGGCTGAGGAACAATCTTCTACCAACATGAATGAAATATCAACAGAAGTTCCGATCCAATCGACAGAAGGTTTAACACCAGAAGGACCTCAATCAACACAATTTCCAGAGATGTCATCCGAAACAACTACGCAACCAGAAATATCATCTTCCACTATGGAAATAATGTCTTCTACCAGAACTAGGGAACAATCTTCTACCCACATGAATGAAATATCAACAGAAGTTCCGATCCAATCAACAGAAGGTTTAACACCAGAACAACCTCAAACAACACAATTTCCAGAGTTGTCATCCGAAAGCACTACGCAACCAGAAATACAATCTTCCACCGTAGAAATAATGTCTTCTACCAGAACTAGGGCTGAGGAACAATCTTCTACCAACATGAATGAAATATCAACAGAAGTTCCGATCCAGTCGACAGAAGGTTTAACACCAGAAGGACCTCAGTCAACACAATTTCCAGAGTTGTCATCCGAAACAACTACGCAACCAGAAATGTCATCTTCCACTATGGAAATAATGTCTTCTACCAGAACTAGGGAACAATCTTCTACCCACATGAATGAAATATCAACAGAAGTTCCGATCCAATCAACAGAAGGTTTAACACCAGAACAACCTCAAACAACACTATTTCCAGAGTTGTCATCCGAAACAACTACGCAACCAGAACTGTCATCTTCCACTATGGAAATAATGTCTTCTACCAGAACTAGGGCACAATCTTCTACCCACATGAATGAAATATCAACAGAAGTTCCGATCCAATCAACAGAAGGTTTAACACCAGAAGGACCTCAGTCAACACAATTTCCAGAGTTGTCATCCGAAACAACTACGCAACCAGAAATGTCATCTTCCACTATGGAAATAATGTCTTCTACCAGAACTAGGAAACAATCATCTACCCACATGAATGAAATATCAACAGAAGTTCCGATCCAATCAACAGAAGGTTTAACACCAGAACAACCTCAAACAACACTATTTCCAGAGTTGTCATCCGAAAGCACTACGCAACCAGAAATACAATCTTCCACCTTAGAAATAATGTCTTCTACCAGAACTAGGGCTGAGGAACAATCTTCTACCAACATGAATGAAATATCAACAGAAGTTCCGATCCAATCAACAGAAGGTTTAACACCAGAAGGACCTCAGTCAACACAATTTCCAGAGTTGTCATCCGAAAGCACTACGCAACCAGAACTGTCATCTTCCACTGTAGAAATAATGTCTTCTACCAGAACTAGGGCTGAGGAACAATCTTCTACCCACATGAATGAAATATCAACAGAAGTTCCGATCCAATCGACAGAAGGTTTAACACCAGAAGGACCTCAATCAACACAATTTCCAGAGTTGTCATCCGAAACAACTACGCAACCAGAAATGTCATCTTCCACTATGGAAATAATGTCTTCTACCAGAACTAGGGAACAATCTTCTACCCACATGAATGAAATATCAACAGAAGTTCCGATCCAATCAACAGAAGGTTTAACACCAGAACAACCTCAAACAACACTATTTCCAGAGTTGTCATCCGAAAGCACTACGCAACCAGAAATACAATCTTCCACCGTAGAAATAATGTCTTCTACCAGAACTAGGGCTGAGGAACAATCTTCTACCAACATGAATGATATATCAACAGAAGTTCCGATCCAATCAACAGAAGGTTTAACACCAGAACAACCTCAATCAACACAATTTCCAGAGTTGTCATCCGAAACAACTACGCAACCAGAACTGTCATCTTCCACTGTAGAAATAATGTCTTCTACCAGAACTAGGGCTGAGGAACAATCTTCTACCCACATGAATGAAATATCAACAGAAGTTCCGATCCAATCAACAGAAGGTTTAACACCAGAAGGACCTCAGTCAACACAATTTCCAGTGTTGTCATCCGAAAGCACTACGCAACCAGAAATGTCATCTTCCACTATGGAAATAATGTCTTCTACCAGAACTAGGGAACAATCTTCTACCCACATGAATGAAATATCAACAGAAGTTCCGATCCAATCAACAGAAGGTTTAACACCAGAACAACCTCAAACAACACTATTTCCAGAGTTGTCATCCGAAAGCACTACGCAACCAGAAATACAATCTTCCACCGTAGAAATAATGTCTTCTACCAGAACTAGGGCTGAGGAACAATCTTCTACCAACATGAATGAATATATCAACAGAAGTTCCGATCCAATCAACAGAAGGTTTAACACCAGAACAACCTCAAGTCAACACAATTTCCAGAGTTGTCATCCGAAAGCACTACGCAACCAGAACTGTCATCTTCCACTGTAGAAATAATGTCTTCTACCAGAACTAGGGCTGAGGAACAATCTTCTACCAACATGAATGAAATATCAACAGAAGTTCCGATCCAATCAACAGAAGGTTTAACACCAGAAGAACCTCAATCAACACAACTTTCCAGAGTTGTCATCCGAAACAACTACGCAACCAGAACTGTCATCTTCCACTATGGAAATAATGTCTTCTACCAGAACTAGGGCTGAGGAACAATCTTCTACCCACATGAATGAAATATCAACAGAAGTTCCGATCCAATCAACAGAAGGTTTAACACCAGAAGGACCTCAGTCAACACAATTTCCAGAGTTGTCATCCGAAACAACTACGCAACCAGAAATGTCATCTTCCACTATAGAAATAATGTCTTCTACCAGAACTAGGTGAGGAACAATCTTCTACCAACATGAATGAAATATCAACAGAAGTTCCGATCCAATCAACAGAAGGTTTAACACCAGAAGGACCTCAATCAACACAATTTCCAGAGTTGTCATCCGAAACAACTACGCAACCAGAAATATCCTCTTCCACCATAGAAATAATGTCTTCTACCAGAACTAGGGCTGAGGAACAATCTTCTACCAACATGAATGAAATATCAACAGAAGTTCCGATCCAATCGACAGAAGGTTTAACACCAGAAGGACCTCAATCAACACAATTTCCAGAGTTGTCATCCGAAAGCACTACGCAACCAGAACTGTCATCTTCCACTGTAGAAATAATGTCTTCTACCAGAACTAGGGCTGAGGAACAATCTTCTACCCACATGAATGAAATATCAACAGAAGTTCCGATCCAATCAACAGAAGGTTTAACACCAGAAGGACCTCAGTCAACACAATTTCCAGAGTTGTCATCCGAAAGCACTACGCAACCAGAAATGTCATCTTCCACTATAGAAATAATGTCTTCTACCAGAACTAGGGCTGAGGAACAATCTTCTACCAACATAAATGAAATATCAACAGAAGTTCCGATCCAATCAACAGAAGGTTTAACACCAGAAGGACCTCAGTCAACACAATTTCCAGAGTTGTCATCCGAAACAGCTACGCAACCAGAAATATCCTCTTCCACCATAGAAATAATGTCTTCTACCACAACTAGGGCTGAGGAACAATCTTCTACCAACATGAATGAAATATCAACAGAAGTTCCGATCCAATCAACAGAAGGTTTAACACCAGAACAACCTCAAACAACACTATTTCCAGAGTTGTCATCCGAAAGCACTACGCAACCAGAAATACAATCTTCCACCGTAGAAATAATGTCTTCTACCAGAACTAGGGCTGAGGAACAATCTTCTACCAACATGAATGATATATCAACAGAAGTTCCGATCCAATCAACAGAAGGTTTAACACCAGAACAACCTCAATCAACACAATTTCCAGAGTTGTCATCCGAAACAACTACGCAACCAGAACTGTCATCTTCCACTGTAGAAATAATGTCTTCTACCAGAACTAGGGCTGAGGAACAATCTTCTACCCACATGAATGAAATATCAACAGAAGTTCCGATCCAATCAACAGAAGGTTTAACACCAGAAGGACCTCAGTCAACACAATTTCCAGTGTTGTCATCCGAAACAACTACGCAACCAGAAATGTCATCTTCCACTATAGAAATAATGTCTTCTACCAGAACTAGAGCTGAGGAACAATCTTCTACCAACATGAATGAAATATCAACAGAAGTTCCGATCCAATCAACAGAAGGTTTAACACCAGAAGGACCTCAGTCAACACAATTTCCAGAGTTGTCATCCGAAACAACTACGCAACCAGAAATATCCTCTTCCACCATAGAAAGAATGTCTTCTACCAGAACTAGGGCTGAGGAACAATCTTCTACCAACATGAATGAAATATCAACAGAAGTTCCGATCCAATCGACAGAAGGTTTAACACCAGAAGGACCTCAATCAACACAATTTCCAGAGTTGTCATCCGAAAGCACTACGCAACCAGAACTGTCATCTTCCACTATGGAAATAATGTCTTCTACCAGAACTAGGGAACAATCTTCTACCCACATGAATGAAATATCAACAGAAGTTCCGATCCAATCAACAGAAGGTTTAACACCAGAACAACCTCAAACAACACTATTTCCAGAGTTGTCATCCGAGACAACTACGCAACCAGAACTGTCATCTTCCACTATGGAAATAATGTCTTCTACCAGAACTAGGGCACAATCTTCTACCCACATGAATGAAATATCAACAGAAGTTCCGATCCAATCAACAGAAGGTTTAACACCAGAAGGACCTCAGTCAACACAATTTCCAGAGTTGTCATCCGAAACAACTACGCAACCAGAAATGTCATCTTCCACTATGGAAATAATGTCTTCTACTAGAACTAGGGAACAATCATCTACCCACATGAATGAAATATCAACAGAAGTTCCGATCCAATCAACAGAAGGTTTAACACAAGAAGGACCTCAGTCAACACTATTTCCAGAGTTGTCATCCGAAAGCACTACGCAACCAGAAATACAATCTTCCACCACAGAAATAATGTCTTCTACCAGAACTAGGGCTGAGGAACAATCTTCTACCAACATGAATGAAATATCAACAGAAGTTCCGATCCAATCAACAGAAGGTTTAACACCAGAAGGACCTCAATCAACACAATTTCCAGAGTTGTCATCCGAAACAGCTACGCAACCAGAAATGTCATCTTCCACTACGGAAACAATATTTTCCACTCCATCCCAAATTCAAGAAAAGTCTTCGACACAAATGACAACAAATCAACAATCAACAGGAAATTCTGCAAAAACAACAGAAGGACTACCTCCTAAATCATCACCAGCCTCATCGTCTACCATAACCCCAAAACCTCCAATGCCACCTTCAACTGAAGAAACAACTTCTTCTCTCACTACTAAAAGTCCTTCTTCCACACATGTAACTGAACAATCCACAAAACACCAGTCACTAACTACAGTCTTGTCAACAACAAAAGAGCTTCACTCACCACCATCCACAAATTCAACCTCAAGCTCAATTACACAGAAAACCACAGAAATTATATCTTCAACTGAAAATCTCAGAAATTTCTCCACACAAATGAGTGGTCAGCCAACCGAGCACCGAACACAAACAGGAAAAGTCACTTCAACTGGTGTGCTTCGTTCAACATCCTCCACACATTTGACCTCTAGAGTGACTTCACCACATTCATCAGCTCTTATGTCAACCCAGTCCTCTTCCACCATGACCTCTGCAAAGGGAGAGACCACCAACATCACAACACTGACGACTCACTTCACCTCCACAGCGAACTCAACACCCTCGTGTTCTGAGGATCAGTGCCACTGCAATGGGTATCCTTGCTTTTTCAACGAAACCTCTAGCAGCTGCCAGTGCAAATGTTCAAACTTAACATTCGGAGATTCCTGCATATTCGGGAACGACAACACGCCTATAAACATTGGTAAGGTGCATCACGCTATTTTTTTTTGCTTGGTTATGAAATTATAGCAAAGTATGGTGAACATGTGATCTGCTAAATGAAAGGAGTCAGGTGCAAGGTTAGGGCATTGATTTGTCCTGCAGCTCACAATTTATTTCATTCACTGTAATAATTTCCTGAGAGAAATTACATGAGGATGTGCAATCAAATGGTGTTGCTACCCATCTATATATCTGATTCAAGGATTCTGAACTGTATAAGTGCACCAATAACAGTCTCAGTGTTAAATCATGTGAATCTTCATTTTCCATGCCATAATTCCTTGGGTTTTTTTTTCTTCAGATAGCGAAACAGTGCCAACTAGAAGAGTAAACATCTCACTGAGAATCATGAAGAATTTTATCCCTGAATTTGAAAATATCAACTCCACCCAATCAAAAAATTTTATCAATACCTTAACACAGCAGGTAGGAGCATTTAATTTCAAATGTTTTATGTAAATTGTCTAAATAAGTTCATAACCCGATGAGTATCTTCTATCTGCCAGAGGAGTAATGTCATGCCCTCTATGTTTCTTCAGTTATTTTGCCATCTGAATATTTTCTTTATTTTGTTATTTTGCAGCTGGAGACTCTCTGTAAAAAAGCCGACTCACAAAATTTTAAAGGGGTGAAAATCATAGCTCTTAGGTAAGATTTAATGACTGTCAATAAATCCCAATATTTTCATTTAATTTAGGAACTATCATAGAGCATTTTGGAGAGTAGTTTTAATACACCTCCAGTGCAGTTACATAAACCTCTACAAATCTTGCATGATGTCAGCCCCTCTGCTCCCCACCCCCAAACTTCTTGGCACTGGTCTATGATGTCATCATGGAATCAGGAACCTCTTCCTCTCTTCTAATGGCCAGAACACAAGCTAAAGCTACACTGCACTAATGTCATATGTGTGTCCATTTTCTAGAAATTCTGTCCTGCTGACAACTACTTGCTTTAATTCATTATTAACTGCAGTGCATTTTGCATCTCCTGTGTGTGTGCGCACGCACATGCGTGCATGTGTACATACATGCTTGCGTGCCTGCATGCATATCTATGCATGGTGTGGAGGGGAGATTTGAACAAGTGCATGTTTACATTTTCACATTTCTATACCTAACTTGATTAAACATTTTTCTCCTTGCAGGAATGGAAGTATCATTGCCGACAGCGTGGCACAGTACAGCTATTCTAACAGCGAATCACAAATTTCCTTCGTCAACAATGACCTGCCGTCTGTGTTAACAGCAATTTTTAACAACACAGAGAACCTCAGAAACTTGAGTGAAGCCCTTGGAAATGTACCAATTCAGAATGTAACTGTCAATCCTCAATCTACAGAAATAAAAAGTAAGTATAGCAGTAAAGACAAAATGCCTCAGATTTTATGAAAGAAAAGAAACACAAAGACATAATCAGAGCTAAATTATATCTAAGTGTGTCCGTATGCACAGTCCTTCCTGCCGGTATACTAGATGCTGTTTGTAAGCTGCTCCTTCTTTTTAAGTCACAGATAAGAACATTTTGTCAATGACAACAATGTGAATGTAAACAATATCATTCAAATGCTCTTTGTGGAATACAAATACACCATAATGAGCCCTTTGATACACACTCTCAGCTTTTAAAAACACGTTCCAACGTACTGAAAGATGGCTGAAGCGTTAAGACGTCGCTTGGCCTCTCCTTCTGCAGAGCCTTAGGTTAACGCTGTGAGATGCTGTGTGGTTTTTCTGCAGCTATATCAGACCTGCAGCCCTTCATCTCCTGCCGCCTGGGCTTTGCCAACTATACCCAGATGGTGATTGACGGGAAGTGGGAATGTGTGGGACCCTGTGTGACAAACCCAGACTACTGCCACCAGCACGGACAGTGCTTTAACATACAGTCTGGACCCACATGCAGGTAAGGACAGGCGTTTCCTTTCTCCTATTTATGTCCAGCCGTTTTTTTTCCCCCACAATCTCAACTAAGTCAAAATCGCATCTTGGCCTTCCAAGCATTTCTACATTTGTACTTTTAGAAAAGTTGTTATTATATGGATAAGGATAAGGATACATTTGTACATAGGGTGTATCTAGCATTGTATCAGACAACAGATTACTAATAATTTCCTGTATTTTAGTTATACTGTGATTTATGAAACCAGATTTGATACAAAACTTGACCAGACTGGCTTTTAAAATGTACCCAGTTGAAACATTTATCTGGAAGTTTCTACAGTCTTCTATAATCATATTTAAAAATAATATTGTAAATATCTTTTTCAATAAAAAAAACTTTACATCTATCAATTATACGTATCATATGTATAGTATACATGTCTATTAAACTATATTATTTCCTTACATATAATATATACATTATACCTTACACCTTGTGTACACTTGTAACATTTTTGTGCTTTAAAAGGTTTGTGTAACATATGGCACAAATATTAGATGCAAAACTTTTTCCAGCGAGTCACACCAGCTTCGACCCTGGTACTTTGTGTGAATAGCGCCCCCTAGTGATAATCAGTGCACCTGCTGATGCCGTTCCTCTTTTCATGCGAAGGTGCGACGAGTCTCCGCTGGAGCAGTACTACGGCCCGCAGTGCGAGCTGTTCCGTCGCGGCCCCGGCTTCTACGGCGTGCTCTTCGGCGTGCTTGCAGCCGGACTGCTCTTCCTCACCGCTCTCGTTGTGGTCGTTGTCGGTCTGTGGAGGAGGAGAGAGGAACGACGGTGTGTTTAGGACCCTACATACACGCAGTATACACACATCTCTGTTGCAATGATAAAAGTTCATGAAACACAACCAATCACGGGATCAAAATGGGAAGTGCTGTACATGCAATGACAGATTGTAAAAGTAAAGCATATACAAGCACAGACAGCAAAGGGAAATGCAACTAAAATCACAGAGAAGCCGTGGACCAGGTCATTCCTCTCTATTTTGTAGCTTCAGACCAAAAACGAAGTGTAACACAGTTAACCGCAGTAAAGATAAACGGAATTAATTTGTCCTGACAAAAACACAGTTTCATGTCTTTACGTTGTGCTTCGTGAATGTTTTGATTCAACCCTCAGGAGCGGCCATAAACCGAACAGAAGAAGACTGGTGTCACTTGGAGAGGACTTTTTCAACTTTGCAAACACGGGTATGTCTGTTATGAAGATGATGATGATGATGATGATGGTAATGGTGTTTGTTATTATTGTCATTTACCAAAAATTCTCATCCAGATCGACTCAGAGAGGTTACAGTTGTATCCATTTATACAGCTGGATACTTACTGAGGCAATTGTACCTTGCCCCAGGGTAGAAGTGCAGTGACCCAGCGGGTTACGTAATAATAATAATAATAATGAATAACCATAATAAGATTTCAGATGAGATAACTTACTGTATTACTTGATCGTTAGGAAGGACAGCTTGAGCTGACGTGCCATGTTGCTTTCAGACCTGATTGGCAGAGCCGCAGGCCCCGCAGGATTGCCCGGGAAAGCTGGGGGGTACAACCTGGGCAACAACCTCACCTTTGCCAATGAGACCCCCTCGGGAGTTTTCAGACCTCTCCCAGACGACGCTTACACACCATCAAACGTAGGTGTCCCATCAGAGCACAGGAATTCCCTTATTTCCTTAGCCGCACATTGACGTTTTATGTAATAACGCGGAATGGTTCTGTATAGTTCTGTCTGAATCCCAGATCTGAGTGATCCGGAACACGTTAACTGGTGACTGGGTTATTTCTAGTGTACGTTGTTTGATTTGGAATCCAATGGGCATGGCAAAACCTCAATCATTTATTTTGATTCACTGAAGGTAAAAAAAAAAAGAAGTTTAACTGATTTTTTTTTTTGTTTCATCTTGGGTCAGATGAGGATCAAACGGCCGGAGGTGTTGACGTCATCGAGTGATCAATATCATTAAGTCCTTCGATATCAAGTGTTTTTACAGACGTGGACATCAATACTGTTCTGCGAGGGTCCTTTGCCTACTACAGCATGAAAGGAATGTGGCGATTATTTCTTCTCTGTCCGTTATTTTAATGTAAAAGCCTTAATTACCTGTATTTATTGTGTCAGCACTGTGTTGCTGTATAAGCACTTTACTATGTCACAAGAGCGCCCTCTTTCTCATGGTTGTGGTACAACTAACAATGACGACATCATTGGACATTGCATAATTACAGAATTCATTTGTAAACATTAATCGTAATTACTTTTAATCATTGATTTTATCTTCATGCAATGCACTAAATGGGACAGCAAAGTAAATGCCAGTTTTGTAAACTTCTGAGAATATTTTTGCATCTAATTTTACATGCCTGTTGTATATTTATCTATTGTCTAAAAGTCTAAGAGCACTGTTTTAAATGTTTACATTTATTATACATACATTTTTTTTTACAAATGGAATGAAATGTTGTTGACCTAATGTTATATGGTTTACTTTTTTATTATTATTTAAGTTGAAATATTCCGATACAGGCGGCTATATGAAACGTGTTCATTGCATGGACAGTGATGGCCACCAGTTATGCTGTGATTGCAAAAAAAAAAAAAAAACAATGTTAGCTGGAACAGATTACATTGCTTTTAATAATGATTTTAATAATAACCTTGCAATTTCGTGAAATTAAAAACTCTTCCCTCCGCGACCAACAGAGGTCATGATTTCACAAATTATTGCCCAAGTTTGTTGCTTGGGTGTAAAGTGTCTATGATAAAAGAACCTCTGCTTAGAAATGTTCAGAAATATCAAGTCCATTTGAGCGGCCTTCATAGTAAATTTACGGAATACATCCTAACTTATCTACATTTAGTAAGGGGGTTTCAAAAAACGTCAACTGCAGTACATTGAAAATATTGCACCGCCTTAGTAATCTGCCTTGCGTCGCCAGGAGAAGATCGGGTAGTTATTTCAGAAAGTGAAATCATTAGCTTTAACTGTCCAAGGAAATTTGATTGTGTTCTTTAAAAAAGGCTAACCCGTGTCTTAGACCTATTCTCGTTTCCTTGTTTACATCCGGGTAATAATGACTTTCAAGATGATTTTCCTTTATAAGAAACCACTGTAATTACCTGCTCCTGCAAGTGTGGACTGCACAGGTGGCATATTTTTCTTACATTCTGTCGATGGTGTTTATCCACACGGGTTTAGAATGGGCTGAAGTTTCAATTCAATTCAATTCAATTTTATTTGTACAGCGCTTTTTACAACACAAGTTGTCAAAAAGTAGCTTTACATTGTTCCCAGGCCTGAGACCCCCTGAGAGCAAGACTAAGGCAACAGTGGCAAGGAAAAACTCCCCAATTAAGAGGAAAAACCTTGAGCAGAACCCGGCTCAGAGGGGAGCCCATCTGCTTCTGGCCGGCACTGGGCAGATAGAATTAGAGAGAGACTTAAAGTTGTACAATGTACTTTAAGACATTTGAGTTCGATAGGCAGCAGTAATTAACGACAGAGTAATTATAATATATTATATTATAAATTATAATAATTCTATCCTAGAATGTCCGGAGTTTACCTGCTCTGAACACCTGTCGCAGATCAGACTTCCTCCTTGACCTTTCCAGATGAGTAGTGAGCAGCCGTACTGTGCATCAACACATTCTGACCCCGTATGGCACCGTCGGTTTTCTGGCAAATTTATCTCCAAATTGAATTATTCGTTTTCAACGCAGTCTCCACATATTTTCACCACACAGGACTTATATATCATAACGAATATCAAATAGATATTGCAACCTTTCATTCGGGTCCTCGTTTGGCATGGTTCTTTGAGGTAATGCGCATGTGTCACGGCAGCGCGGCAAGTAAATTCAGTTCCCAAACTATGGATAGTTCGTGGACTATTTGGAGGTTTGTTGGCGGTTTGTGTACACCAACCACCATGTCACATCATTTGAAAAACAATTTACTAAAGTATCCTTTAACTGGCTCTGTGCTGCGCTTTCCCCAATAGTGCAAGGACATTCGAAATGAAAATGGACGCAAGGCTAAAACTGCAACTGCGGTAATCCGTGATCCGGTTGCCGTTCAAATCTGCTACAAGGAGATTGTTTACATATAAGCAGTATTACCGCTTCTTTTGACATACACAGTTCTGCTGTTAGCTAGTATTAGCGAGGCCACAACCGTTGCATGGCTTCCACCTTCTGGAGTTTCCACCTTAACAAATAAAATCAAATGCATTTGTTAAAGCGCAATTTTACAGATAGTGAAATATAGTGAAAATGCTAACACCGCGGTAACAACAGTAAGATGGAATCAGTTAGAAACGGGTCAGCAACCTGTTGCCAAGGTGAGGCAGAGACCAGAATACATACCATCTTTAATAGAGGAGATTTGTCTTCCCCTGTGAGACGCCTCTCTGATGCTGTACTCTCCCCTCGTGGGAGCCTACCACTTGTGCCTTAGATGTGCACGCTTCTAAATGTCAATCTCCAGGTCGCCATTTTTATGTTCCAGGAGGGGCAAAACGTAAATCCTTTGTTCCCCTTTCTTAATAGGGGTGATCTTACTGCAGCGCATCCTTTAAGTCCTGCTTTACACCTTGTAGACCTTTGTACAGGTGATGGATGGACAATGACACCTGAGCACTCTGCCAGTTCTGTTACCAGTTTAATACCTGTCTTTGTTTCAGTTCAGTAAGACTACTGTCTAATTATCTTAAAAGTTTTGTTCATCCTTCATAGACAGCTTTATGAGTCTTCCAGTCCTGTTGTGCTGGGATTGTCAATCACTAGTACAATACTAATGTACATCCATATAGTGTGACTACTGAGTACATCTAAGACTGCTACTGAACAGTACACTCTGCATACATATAGCCTTTACAAATCAAAGGTTTCCATGTGTGCTAATCTCAGGTTGCCGTAGGTGCCGAGGAAACCAAACCAAAGGTGTGTGGTCCATTGCTATTTTAAATTGCATTTGTGTGTGTGTGTGTGTGTGTGTGTGTGGGGGGGGGGTGTTATTACAATATCAGACCCACGATGCACTGGGCCAACAGGAAGCTGGTTTTCCCGCCCTCATGTAGGGGGCGATCTGAGCTCTGATTTCTGAAACCAGCATTCCTCTCTTCTTTAAAGTGAATGAGTGCCCTCATCTCTCTGTGTCCCTCCTCTGCAGATTATCTCTCCCCTGCTATCTCTCTCTCTCTCTCTCTCTCTCTCACACACACACACACACACACACACACACACACACACACTGTGTGCACAGACCGGCTCCAATGCCTAGGAGATCTGTGGGCAAGTCCAGCAACACCCATCTAAGGCATTGATTGCTTATCAGACAGAAACAGCAGCACAGAAAAAGCACAGACCTGCTTGTGGCAGTACACAGCATTACTGACTCTGCCTTTCATCTCAGCTTTCAATTTCTATTTAATTTCAAGGTGCTCCACTGTCAAAAGATGACAAATACAACAAATGATGCAATAGCTAAACACTGGAAAACAAGGTTACTATTTGCTGTAATACAGTGAATATTAACAATAAATATTATAACAATAACAAATACTGTATGTTACATAAAATATTAATAAAGTGCCATCTGTATTTATTCATACCCCTGATTAAATAGGAATAAAGAACATAATAAAACAGGAAAAATGTATGCATTGAAGAATAGCAAAAGTCATTGTTAACAAATTATTTTATTAATTATTACAAATTATTAAACAGGAGTTTTGCTTTTTTACTGGTCACCATGACCCAGTGGTATTCAGGTTGTTCTCTTTGGTTCTTTGGTTGTGCTGTCATTTCCAGATAGTTCAGTAACTCTTGTGTTGTTGTCCGTGTGCAAACGTTGTCATCTCGCACCACGGATTGTGCAGTGGTTGGTGTAGTTATTCAGAGCACGCATGGAAATACACCACTGGAAGGTTCTTTGACTGCTTGCCTGGCCCAGTCAGCTCCAGCTGTCCTCAGAACTGTGCTGATTTGCACACAGGAGGTAAACTGGTTGCAGTTGGAATTTAACATTGTTCATAGAGCACAGTGTTGAGTATTTCATACAGGAGAGGGCAGGACCTCAGGGATCACGTATTCATTAATGAAGTAAGAATAAAATTGATCATAATTATAGGTGCAGTAAAATCAGATTTCTTCTATAAAGGGTAGATTGTCCTGAAGTCCAGAGTTGGCTGTTACTTTGAACTAGCAGAGATGAGCTGCCTAAACTCCTAACCTGTAAGGACTAGAGCCCCTTGTCTCATGCATTCAGTTCCCAAGCAGTGTTTTGGCTTTTGTTTCAGTCCTCCAATTAGGACACATCTACGGCTGGGTAAAAATGGACAACCTGTGTCACTGTCACCATGGCCACAGGCCACACCCCCTCATTCTGTCATACAGCAGCTCATCTGAGAGTGAGATGATTGATGGACAGGAAATAAGGGCTAAGGAACTGCAGATTAATGTGTTGCATTGTGCAACAGGGTTTGCCAAGTTGTTCATAAAATTCAGATAGTGAAACTAAAGACAGTGAAAATGGGTCAAATCACACTTCAGATTTGGCTTGTGTTTTTCTTTTTGAAGATTTACAGCCAGGATTAGGGTCCACAGTTAGTGGATGGGCTTGTACAGTGAAAAACAATGGAGGTTAATATCTTTTTTATCTTTGGTCGCAGTCAGGGAGCAGAAACGGGGAGTGTTTTGTACTTCCTTACCCACATTTGCTCAGATTTGTCTGGCTGAATAAGGCAGGTGAGGCATATCGGTGACTAAGTGGAACAGTGGCCACTCTCCAAACTCAAGGTACAGGATAATCTACACTTCTACTAATAAAATAAGACAAAATAAAACATCAAAAACAGCAGCAAACATAATAAATAAGTTACTTTATTTTCCTTTAATATACAGAGTATTCAGTATTCTTTTTTCCAACACAAAAGGGGAATCTTGTCCAATACTGAACATAATGCCAAGTACTGCAATATTACTGCATATACAACAGGAGATTATCTAATTTTAATTAATTACAGATGAACTTGCCTTCATGTAATAAGACATGGAAAAAGGTTTAAAGTGTTTCCTTTCACAAAGTCACACACATCAGTAATAAAATGTAAACGGTTTCTCTAAAGCAAGCTTAAAAACAAGCAGACAACATTGTACCAGCACAGTCTCCGCCCCCCGTCTTAGCAGTGAAGACGAGAGATCATTTCAGACTGGAGGAACATCATCCAGAAATTGTGTTTACAGAGACTTAAATTCCATCATGTCTGGTTCTGGCAGTCCACACAGCGCTTTCACTAACAACAAGAGAGGTGTGCAGGTCTCTCTGCTGTTAGAAGACCAGATTAAGTGAATGCTGCCTTCACGCACATACACTACAGTGATTGTGGAGTCTGACACAGTGATGTACCATGATTCTTTCAGAGACAGTGAAAGCAACACTGAGACCCGCCCACACCTGTCCTCTTTTTAATTAATCACACAGCAAAGACACCAGTGTTCACACAGACACCCCATGTCAGCAAGAGCCCTGTGACCTCTGACCTTCTGAGGGGTCTTTCCTCCTCTGGTGCAGTGTGTGAGGAATGGGGTGCAGCTGGGGCCTCCCGGGATGAACCCCTAAACGTGGACACATTTTTACAGTTTGATCAAGTGGTGGAGGTAACAGGTACATGAAATTACAGTGTGATAATAAGGCGTGGAGGAGACGACACTGAAGGCATCCTGACATCTCATGATGCTGCCATGTTTTCAGTATGGTGACATTTTTCTTTTCTCTTTAACCTCTTCACTGTGTTTTTATTGTTTTCCATCTACCTGCTGTCCCACCATTAGCAGATCAGACCAGACATTTCTAAAGAGAGAGTACTGAGGTTAATTTGCCAAAAAAATAAGAATATGTAAACATTTCTATTGAAAGGAAAAAAAAACAAACAATTTAAACATAGTGAATACTTTACAATTTTGGCTTAGCAGATGCTCTTATACAGAGAAGCTTGGATGTAGCTCACAATTTTTACGTTATCCATTCATAAATCTGGATATTTACTGAGGTAATCTGGGATAAGTACCTTGCCCAATAATACGAAATCAGTGGCTACCCAGGAATTGAACCAGTAACCTTTTGCGTTACGAGTCCTGTTCCTTATCACTATGCCACATTGCTCCCCTGCGGCTACATATACCTTAGCTGTTAAAATGTCTTCATACACCTCTCGGTTCAGTAACACATACAGTTTAACTGTATTTTAAAATCAGTAAACATTCAAATAACTCCAGGAGAAGCTTGAATAAAGTTTTACATTTAGCCATTTTACTAAAAAGTCTATTAATATCAGCCTCAGAATTTCTAAGCTTTGGGAGAGGTTTAAGATGAAGGAATTCTGGATTTGTAGTGAATATGGCATGCTCTCCACTAATCTAAATCAAGATCTCCAATATTAGATGGAATGTCGTATTATGCGAGACATCATTTCAGGTTCAGTGTTATGGTTTGACTGAAGTGAACAGCTTCACAAAAAAATGTGCACATTTACATGTATACAACAGGATAATGCATAATTTAAAAAAAACACCTTCATATTCTTTAGTGAAGTGGATGGAGCAGCATTGCTTGTTTCAGAAATCTCTAAGCACAGTGAAGTGAAGCATCACAGACAAGGCATAAACATCTGACTCAACCAGATGTCGCAGCAGGTATGGAACTACATACATGGAAATACATGTTGCAGCATATGCAGCATTACATTACACATACATTACCCTCACAACACACGCACGCACGCACACACACACTCACCCACACACACAGACACAGACAGACCGCTTCACCGAGTTCAGAACTGAATTCAATGAACAAGCAAGTAAAACTAAATTAGTCATCTTTATCTTCATATTCATTGTACATATAAATAAAGGTTGTGATTTAGATGGATACATCCTTCATACAATTCTTGCATGTCTTGGTCTCTAGTTTCACCTCCACAAGTATATAAAACTGTCATCGTACACATCGGCAAGATGCTTAACCTGGACGGCTTTAATAAATATATATGTGTGTGTGTATATATATATATCTGTATAAAGGGAAATTTTATGTAAAATGTCAGTGGAATAAGTCACTCTCCTATGTAAATAAATAATGATGCTTATAATAAGAAAAGGCTCTTAACTCTGTGACTTCTCTCACAGTATGAGACATGCATCAATATCTACAGAAAAAACCCCACTGACACCCAACAGTGGGGCAGCCACAGTACTCTGCATTAGAAGCATGAACACCATGGAGTCAGAGACATGCGGTAGAAGGCCAGCTCATACCAAGACCACATCACACCCACAGCACAACAGCAACACAGACACCTTCCAAAACAGCAATAAAATAATAATTACAATTAAAATAATACAATAAAATTATTGTTCGGAGTCCACAGCATTTCCCACAGACAGCGGTACGTCTGTAATGATGCTCACGTTTCTCACCATGGAGACGAGGTACCGAGCATCACACAGCGCATCCTCCTTCAGTGTGAGGGTAAGAGCGTGCAGAAGCAGCAGCCGGGGCGGGGTTTCCCCTGCCTGCGAGCACCCAGTGAGCACTGGTCCCACAGTAATGGCGGTAAAGCCGCAGTGAGGCTCTGTAGCGGTCAGGTCCTGAGGCCATGCCCGCCCAGGAGCGGTTAGCGCAGTGTTAACGTTAGCGTTACATCTGCAGTTCTGAGTCTCAGACCTTACTGCCCAGGAGCCGCTACCATGGAACTTCCTGCCTGCGGTTCTGAGGCCCTGAGGCTCGGAGTTTCGGACCTGTGAGCGTCTCTCTACACCAGGTCGGCCTGGGGCCTCCTGTCCCAGTCGGAGGCGCACTCTGCCCCCCGCAGGAAGCGCTCCAGTCTGTCCAGGTAGGCGGGGCGCTGCGGCAGCAGGAAGTAGTGGGTGGTGCTGGCCTTCCGGCCCTGCTCCATGATGGGCAGGATGCAGGGCGACCCCTCACTCTGCTGCCGCTGCGGTGGCCGGCTCACGTAGTTGGGGTCCGGGGCGAAGCTCTGTGTGGGAGGCATCACCCCATTCAGGTAGGTGGGGAGGCTTTTTGGGTTGGGGGAGCAGGGGTGCGAGGCCAGCCGCTCGCGGGGGGGGACTCTGGGGGGCCTGTCCACGCCGCCGTGACCCCCTGAGGACACCTCCGCGGACCAGCGGCGGGGGGGGTCGGTCGGCCTGGGCGTGCGTGGGGGGATGGGGACGCGGGGGGGCACTTGCGGCTTGTCCTGGGCGGGGTGGGGGCGGGGCGGGCGTAGGGCGGGGCCGGAGTGGGAGCGGCGCAGTCGGCAGGGGGCCCGTTCCCTCGGCGGGGGGGCCGTCCGCTCCTCCCGCCGCTGCTCCTGCTGCTCACCCCTCTCCTCCTGGCTTTGGGCAGGGACCCGCGCCCCACCCAAACTCTCAAGGTAGGCGTAGTTGACCTGGCCACAGCCCCTGAAGCTGCGGCGGGCAGGGATGCTGGGGCGCAGGGCGGGCGGTTTGGGGCACAGCTCCGGCACCAGCCGCCGGCTCTCCTCCGCACCACTGAAGAAATCAGCCTCGTCCTCCACACCCCGCTCCGGGACGAGCTCCGCAAAGCCAGGCAGGGGGGGCCGAGGCCTGCCGCTCCTGCTGGGGGTGCGTGGGGGTGTGTGCGGCGGTGTGCGTTCATACACGGACAGCCGCTGGAAGGAGGGGACCACCTGGTCGTCCCCGGGCGGGCTGGGGGTGGAGGGGTCATGACTGGATGACAGGGTCAGCTGGGAGGGACGGGGCTTCTTAGGAGGCAGGCGCTGAGCTCCAGGGCTGTGCGGGGGGTGGGGGTGAGAAAGCTGCCCTGCAGAGACAGAAGGAAGGCTGTGATTGGACAGAATCATTACTGCAGAGACAGAGGGAAGGCTGTGATTGGACAGAATCATTCAAATTAATTATCTTATTAAAAAATTGCTCTTCACATCTTAACTGTATTTAATTCTACTCTTCCACTCGAGACACAGCAATATTTTCCATTGGAATCACAGTCAGGGTTGCTTTCTTTCTTGGAGCAATTTTTTTCCCACAGAAGAGGATGAAAGTTTTGATACCTAATATCTGACATGGGTTGGCATGACTTCCTAATCAAAATATGTGGAAATGTAGGCACACACTGAATAATCAGTGTTGGAGTGATCTGTGCAGAAGCAGGGCCGTGACAGCATTGGGACATGCCTGGGGCCCAGCGGGCATACCTGCTCTTACTGTATGTGCCAGCACTATGAGAACTTACAGCTGCCAACACAACCACGGCCAGAGAGCTACAGATGGTGTGGGGCAGAAGGTGAGAGTTATGATAATAGGGCTACAGCCACACACAGTGGCCACAAGCTGGCTGTGGGCCACTATATAGCACCCTCGTGGGGTGATAATTACAACCTCTCGCTGTCTGTGTGAGCGTGTGCATGTGAGTGTGCCTGTGTCTGTGAACGTGTCTGTGCATGTGCATGAGAGCGTACTCACTCTCGGACGCTGAAGCTGGGACCTGCTGGTGAGATCTGAGACTGTGCTCCAGGGACATGGGCTCCAGGCTGAAGTACGAGCTTAAAAGACAAAAAAATTCCTCATGAATGGATCGGCCTGCTGAGAAACACAGATTAAAAACAAACTAAACTCCCCTGAAATTCATATTCTGCCCACAATAGAGCAGGGCAAGCGAGCAGCGGGGATGGCAGGGGTGAGAGTCACATGGCCTACGGGGCGAGCGCCCACTCACCTGTCCAGCTCTGGCTGCTGGCCCCAGCAGGGCGTGGCACCGGCCGTGGTCTGGCAGCAGTGCGCCTGCAGCAGGGCGGCCTCTGGTGGCAGGGGGAGGTCCTGCGCTGTCAGTCCTCCTGCGGACATATTCCAGCCGCTCTCCGGTCGCATTCACGCCACTGCGGTTCTCTGCTCTCTCCGGGACAGCTGGTGTACCTGCAGCAGGAGGAGGAGGAGGAGGAGGAGAGGGCACGCTTTACGGAGGGCTTCACTCCAGGAGTCATTAACATGTCAGAGATCACACAGCACAGACACTCCTTACAGAGACTCTCTGAAGCAGCCTCTCTCTTGCAGTACACTTCCCTCCACCTCTCCCTGTGTAACACGTGATGTTATCCGGGGAGTCCTTGGTTTTTACATTTCACTAATGGGGGTATACTAAAGAGTGTTAGGGGCTTCTTATATTTGACTGTGCTGTTTTGTTTTGATTGTGGGTTTTTTCTTCTTGTATATGTAATGTTTATCCCTGTCCTTTCGACTGCTGTTCAATACAGAATTGAATATAACTCACTCTTACTCTTTTGCGCAGTATAGTGTGCTATTTTGCATTGTGCTTCATTCTCTCTCTGACACCACATTCACCACAGCAGCCTTCTACCACACACACGGACCAGCATGATCTCGTCTTTCAACGACATGCCTGTAAAACTCTGCTCCGAGGCCTGGTGATACCCCACAGGCCACCGTCAGGTACAGTTCACAGTAACACGCTATTCACCCCAACAGACAGTCTGCGTCACACACGCTGCTCACACCAGCTCTGTCCAGAGCAAGGATGACACAGAAAATCGCAGCGTTATACATTCTTGTTTTGTTTACAACTCAGTACAGCTGCAGATCTGTGCAATATTTGTGCAGATCTGTGTCTGTTCCTGGTAGACCTTGGTGATAGGAACAACCACTTGACCTGGTTGTTCCTGTTTGAATGCAAGTCTTGTTAAATAAACCACATAAGCAAGATTCACTACAAGGACAGTTCCGTCGGCCCAGGAGCCATCATTCAGCAGCCACCAATAATGACCGGACCATACCTACAGCTTAAAACATGCAGAACCATATAACAGGGATATCAAACCTGTTCCCCTTTTGACAAATAAATCACCCACAACTCTGCAAGTTATAATAATTCAACTACTGCTGTGGATACATTTAATTGTTTCAGTAAAAAAAATCATTAACACAGCAGTAAATGAAATAATTCTGAATCAATGCGGGATTTTACTCATGCAATACGTTGTAAGCTGTATATGGGCAGGAGTCTTCACTAGAAAGGGGGTGGTTATAGTTAAAGAAAGTAAGCAATGGCTGTCTGAGGATGCATATGAAAAAGGGTTTCAATTTAATGGCAGCCACTGTACTGTCCGAAATTTAAACAGGCCTTCACACGATGCGTCAATGCACCACTGCAGTGCTCAAACCACAGTCATGCCACCTTTTTCCACTTTACACTTCCGAGTCCCGTTGCACAACAGTGCTGATGCAAGCAAACTGTTCCATACAAATGATGCACATGATAATACACATGACACCACTGTAACACAGCCTTTAATTGCCATTTGCCTCTGTAGCGTAGAGAACTGGCCTGTTCACATGCAGCAAGCCTTAATCACACAGAGGAAACCAGCGACGGACTCTTCCAGTAAATAACTAACGTCATGTACACAAACAGCTGCTTTCAGGCATCATGGAGGGTTTGCTTGTGTGCGCTCAGATAAAACATAATGACACAGCCTGGCTGAAGTCTCTGTTGGCCAGAGCTGATGCAACGGAGACATTAGCTGATTGGACTGACACTCAGGGCCAGGGAACAGGAAAACAGGTGGCAGTGTAGCACAGTAGTAAGGAGCAGGGCTCATAACCAAAAGGTTGCTGGTTTGATTCCCTGCTGGGGCACTGCTGCTGTATCCTTGGGCAAGGTACTTTACCCATAATTGCCTCAGTAAAAATCCAGCTCTATAAATGGATAACATGTAAAAAATTGTAACCTATGCAAGTTGCACTGGATGAGAGCGTCTGCTAAATGGCAGCAATGTGATGAATGTAATGAAAACACAATTTGGGCAAAAACACTTTTGTAGTGGAAAAAACCTGCAAATCTCTGCCTGTAAGCTGAGACTGAAGGACATGAAGGACACTCCAGGACATGGAGAACACAGCAAGGCATAAATGTATTTACATACATAAATACATACACTTCACACTCAAACGATTACAACAATCCTCAGGTCCCCACAGGTTCTCTGAATGAAAATAAACTAAAATAAGATTAAAATAAGACTATACAACAAACTCTAGCACTGTGATGGTCAAAAGAACGCACTACAGTGAAAGCTCCTTCTCCGTCTCTCTCTCCATCTCTGGGTTTCACTCCCAGGTCTGTGTTTCCAGTTAAATCTGGATTTTGCGCCGTAAAACAATTAGCTCATGCCAACATTGTGCAAACGCTGTAAACCCATGTCGTCGTAAAACGGGGGATGTCTTGTTTAATTATAGGTAAATCATTGACCAGCAATCGTGGACTTAGGGAAATTACTGGACATAAACTAGTTTTTAAAAAGAGGCGGTTGCGTGGATCTCCCATCTAATACCTGCTGACCTCACAGTTGGAACACACCTGAAAACGGACCAAGAAAAGTACACACCCAGCTGCTCCCGTCACCCCCACGGCGGTTTCCGAGCAACCATACCCGCTCTACCTGTGCTGCGAGCGCCCGCGCAGCGCGCATCGCGCACGCCCCTCTCCTCTCCCATTCCTGCTAGCCTAACCTAATTGTTAAAGGATTTCCGCACACATGGTGACTCACGTGCGAATCATTCCGTGACAATGAGAGCAGTCCTTTCATGAAAAGTGCCCGGCTGATGAAAGAAAGCCAACGCGTTTCCTCTGCAGAAGGAAGATGGTCATCTTCAGGATCGCGGGTTTTGGAGAAGCGCATCACCGCTTCCCCCATGACTAAGAGCGCGGTGTAGCTGCGTTGACGTCTGTCCTCGTTAGTTTACCCTCCTTTCAGCTCAGAGTCATACCGGCTAGCCCGCTTATGACAGCGTCATCTCCCTGTTCGCTAGTGCAACGAACACCTTGTCAACCTAGATTTACGCATTTGTGTTTCAAGGGTGAAAGGTGCTATGACATGGCCTTTTATGTTACTTTGATCTGTAAAAGACGTGTATACGTAGAGTTTGAGCGGTTTTTCCACATTTTTTAAAACCCCTAACCATGTACATTTTAAGTTTACGTCAGACGATAACTGCCGGTCATAGATGAGCTACAGAGTGATAACATCAGGAACTCCGCTGTCGTCATCGACACGCATGGGACAGCTCGCGAAAAGCCAGTTTCTCACACTCACCTTAGCCTGCTGGTATCTACTGGGCGCGCACAGGATCCGAGGCTTGTCGCATGCTGTAGTCGACCCTTTGTTTTCGTGTAGTGTTGTATCTGAAGGCTCCGATCAGCGTTGTGTCACTCCGCGCTTTTTGCCGTTAAGGTGTAAAACTCTCAGTAACACTCGGGTCTTTGGCTGCGGATACCTCATTCATGCGCTCTCGGCTCAGCGCGATGCTACTTTATAAGCTCCGGCGAGCAGGCGGGGTGTCGCTCCACCCCTATCCGCCCTTAAAGGGAAGCGCACATACAGTAAGCGCTCAGCGACACGGCAACGCGAAAGCGAACACACTCGCAACTTCCATTATGTTCTTCTGCATACATTCATATTTACATTTTGCCACATAGAAGACGCTTTTATCCAGAGGGATTTACAGACAGAGAACGAAGTATATGTAATAAAGTTGCGTGCGTAACACGTGTAATTATATGTTAACGTGTTAAAAGTGTTAAGTTCCTATCCACATAAATGAGTTAAAGAATAAAATCAAGAAATCCTTTTTTGTTAGGATGCCAAATTTTATATCGATAACAATGAGAAATTAACATAATTAAAGCAACATAATAATTAACTTTTGATTAGTGTGCAAAACATATATTACACTAACTTGCTATGACTACTACCCAGTTTTTCGTTTTAAAAGACGGTGTTTATCAAATGTAGGTTTTTTTTTTTAACATCCAGTCATCAAGAACGATCATTGTCTCGGTGATTCAGCAATTACTGGCTCTGTAAAGCACTCTGTTGGATTGGTAAATGACAATGTTAAACCGAGAGGAACAGGCTGTCAAATGGCACGCACAACATTGCCGCTGAACACGCGTGGAAAACGGCAGCGATTTTCTCAGCGCTGGCGCTGGGGAAGCAACCCGAGCCGAGCATGTCTCGTAAATCTCTCTGAGACGTTACATGTTGAAATGGTTCGTGATTAATCTCGTTCCTCTGTGTGCGGTGTGGCGCCAAAAAGTCTGCGCCACACTGCGGACACACACGGGGGTGAGGACAGCGGGCCAGGGACGCGTCGGGGGAAGACTCTGCAGGTGACAGGGATGCTTAAAAAAAAACATCAGATTGATGTTGTTTACCTGCAGCTGCCATGTAAGAATAATATAATCTTCACAATTTCGGCCTTTGGTTTCACCTTTGAGTTTGAAATAGTTTTCTGGAAAAAAGCATTACGTATTAGAAAATTAAATGAAAGTGTTCAGATGGACATACCAAGCACATAAAGTAAATCATTGCTAATATTTATAAATTTATAAATGATTGACATGTCCAACCAGATACGTTCCCTGGATTTTTGTTTTGTTTTTGTGACTGAACCACCACACAGGTAGGCCGGAGCACTGCAGCATTAGATAAAGCGTTGTGCTCGCAGGGTACGCCGGGGGAACAGAATGTGCCTGTGTTACTGCGTGCTCTGTAAACACAGGGCTCTGGCTCCACAGCTAACTGCCCTGTCATCGCTGCTGCGACCCTCTCATCCCCTCTCATCATCTACACATTGCTCACATTCCAGCCAGCCAGCTACAGCTGTGTGTGTGTGTGTGTGTGTGTGTAACACAGAGAGAACAGGAGAGGGAGGGAAGGCAAGGCTATGAACTTTTGTGTATGTACCACAGACAGTCACTATATGCCATGTTTATAAAAAGGGCATTACAACTTAAATCTGACCCAGAGATTTCTGTGACAACAGAGGCTCAGTCATGAACTTTCCACACACACACGCACACGCACACACACACGCGCACACACACACACACACACACACACACACACCCCCGCACGTACACACACAGTCCGCCCACACCTTGAGCTTTACGTGACATCAGCATGCACAGGAAGTTCCTTATAAGGATGCGGCGGCACAAGGCCAGGCGTGTAGGCTGGGTTGGGGGAGTGACCACAGTCACCCTGGTGCTGCTTCACTGTGGCTGCCCTGGTGAGCGGGTGCCTCACTGCACTGCAGGCTGACAGTGTCCCACTGAGGTGAACTCCCCAGAAATCCCCAGTCTGATATTCCTTACCTACTTAACCTGCTGTACACCCAATAGAATCTAAGAATCTGGCAGACCTGGCTGCGTAGCTGAGTTCTGCAGTACTGCAGGGGAATTTCCGCGCAGGGAAACACACCTCTGACGAGTCTGTCTGCACACGCTCTCTCCCAGCTGATTGCTGCAGGGTGTGGCCCGGTGAAGGATAAGGTTAGAAAACGTCACCAGGTTATTCCAGACCAGCCAGGTGGAGAGGAAACCTCTTTTTTTTTACCACATTCCCGATTCAAAGTTCAAACAGTGCACAAGTGCTGTTTCATCATCGTTTCAGTGGATCCAAGCAGCACTGTGTCAGCATGACAGAACTGTGTGAGTACTGCAGTGGTGTGTCAGTACCCCCATGTTGTGTAAGAGCTGTATTAATGTGTCAGTACTGCAGCTGTGTATCAGTAATGCAGGGGTGTGTTAGTACTGCAGCTGTGTGTCAGTACGGAAGCTGTATGTCAGTACAGAAGCTGTGTGTCAGTACGGAAGCTGTGTGTCAGTACGGAAGCTGTGTGTCAGTACTGCAGCTGTGTGTCAGTACTGCAGCTGTGTGTCAGTACTGCAGCTGTGTGTCAGTATGGAAGCTGTGTGTCAGTACTGCAGCTGTGTGTCAGTACGGAAGCTGTATGTCAGTACAGAAGCTGTGTGTCAGTACAGAAGCTGTGTGTCAGTACTGCAGCTGTGTGTCAGTACTGCAGCTGTGTGTCAGTATGGAAGCTGTGTGTCAGTACTGCAGCTGTGTGTCAGTACTGCAGCTGTATGTCAGTACGGAAGCTGTGTATCAGTACTGCAGCTGTGTGTCAGTACGGAAGCTGTGTGTCAGCACTGCTCCACGACAGGCCACCCATCTGCCTGTCTGTCCATTTGTCCTGCTGTCTGTCATTCATCAAAGATGGAGGAAATCCTGTCAGACTTCAGTGGATGAACATCCATGAGGGGTCAAAGTGGTGCAGTCCCCTGACTTCCTGCCCCCTGGGTCTCAACCACGTTGTTGGTCTCTGTCACATTGTCAGGATGAGAGGGAACGATCTGTGAGGGACAGAGAGTGATCACTGCTGTGAGCCACTTCCCTGACAGACAAGTCCTGCTTTGTTTCTGCCCTGGAAACAGCATGGAGCCAGTCCTCATTGCATCATAAACATCACCAGATTACAGCACTGCAGGCAATAACCAAAGCCTTGCTCAGTGTATTTTTCCACCCCCAACAAAATTAATCACTTCCTCAATTTTTTCTGTAAGCATTGCTTGGAAACTGTGGGTTTGCATAACAAACCACAAGTACTTATGTTTCAGTAAGAGCCATAATTAGGAGAAACTCAGCAGTGCATCACTTTTTAATAATGTTGCGACTGACTTTATGGGGGCTGTTGCTGCCTGCAGCCAGCCTGCAGGAGAGCAGCACGGAGGGGCATAACGTTGGGGGTGGGGGGGGGGGGGGGGTTGTAGGCCGGAGCCCAGAATCACATCTGAAACTGTGAGTTACCAGCAACTGCAGCACATAGAGCTGAATTACATCATCGTGATCCAACTGATACACAAACCATGCAACGATAAGCATGTAATACCTGCGGAGGCCCTTCTGGAAATGAGGCCCAGGGAGCTGTCTGTGCAGGCGAGGACATCACTGAGGCGGGGTGCGAATGACGCAGTTAGGGAAGCCACAATGCTGGTCTGGAACAGTAAAAACAGAATTTCCTAAACACCCCCCCCCCCCCTCTTTTATTGTATTTCTCAATGCAAAGCAATACATCAAAAACCAAAGACCAAACCTTTGTTGCATCTATGGATGGAATGTGCAAACAAAACATTTCCATTTTCCACAACTTCATCTTAAACATGGCCACTCTCAGCAAGCCTGGACCACATTAAGCAGAACATTAGAAAACACGCTAGCAGACAGTGGTCCTGGCCCAGGAGAAAGGAGCTGTAATGCTGGAGACATCGTTAATGCAGGAAAAATCACAGCCACGCTCAGGCCGAATTCAGGCTGGTGTAAACATGCTATCTGCCTTCCAATGGCCGGCCTCTCAGACACTAACATAAATGAATGACGCAAACAGACTTTTGCTCGGAACTTACAGATGACCGAGCGTCACGGGTAAAGGATTGATTCAGTCCTTTTAACACGGCTCTCGCCTGTATGTGGACTGAAGGGTTATATTTGCGCATGTTGTAATGGGGCAAACATGGTGCTCAGCTCAGCAGGACGGGCAGAAATACTGCACAGAACAGCGGAGATTAGCGTGACCGCATGGCTCTGATGGTGTCTGACAGCATGTGTCCTGCCCTCGGTGACGCTGGTGGCCTGGTCCAGGGAACAGTATGTGCTGGGTCTAGGCTCTGTTTGTCTTTCCCGCTGTCAGCGTGGGTTTTCATGGCCCCTGTGCTTACTGCACATCAGAAATCGCATTAACAGCAGGAAACAGCAAACCAACCAGGGTACTGTGCTCTGAGAGACCAGACTCCAAACCATGAGAGACCAGAGCACTGTGCTCTGAGAGACCAGACTCCAAACCATGAGAGACCAGAGCACTGTGCTCTGAGAGACCAGACTCTAAACCATTAGAGGCCAGACTACTCTGATCCAAACCATTAGAGGACAAAACACTCTGATCCAAGCCATTACAGGCCAGAGTACTCTGATCCAAGCCATTAGAGGCCAAAGCACTCTGATCCAAACCATTAGAGGCCAAAGCACTCTGATCCAAGCCATTAGAGGCCAGGACACTGTGCTTTGAGAGTGCACTCTACATAGTGTGGGGCTGTTCAGTGTGGTCACATGTTCCACAGGGGGAGTGCATGACCACAATCACAGTCTCACCGACAGCACCACTCCCCCACGGACAGACAGTTTCAGACTGCCACACCCAGGACAGACGAATCTGTGGATGATGATGTTGCCTGACAAGGGAGCACAGGTCACAGGGGTCATGGAGGCCGGTGCATTCTGACTCAGGGTTCCTGACAGCCTCCTCTTTCACTGGGAGAACAAGCAAG
>NC_050588.1:39055000-39072500 GCF_013368585.1 Megalops cyprinoides | reverse complement strand
GCATTTTGCTATTTTTTTTTCTTTTGGACTTGGATATTTTCATTTCCTAGAAAAGATCACATTCCATAATTTGCTCCCGGCACCCTGTCCCCCCTCCCCATCCCTGTTTTCTCCCCTCTGTCTCCCTCGTTTCTCCCTCGCTCTCCCACGCTCCTACCCTCAGGGGGCAGTCCGTGAGGAGAGTGTAGTTAGCACTGTCCCTCCTGCAGTCAGGAAAAAGCCCTCTGCATGCTGAGGATATGGAGGCATCAGCATCTACATGCTGGAATTAAACACTTTGGACAGAGATATAATCACCACATTCGTAATTAATATGTGATCTGAGTAGGCCTTTTAATTTCCTAACAAGAACAAGACAGTGCTTTGCTGGCCTTACCTGGTTGGCCCTCTCACCGTCTGTCAGGGAAAATGATGTCTCTGCTTGGCAGGAAGCCCTCTTCCTGGCCGTGAATAAGGGACAAATCTGGTCCAGACTGGAGAATCTAATAACATCTAATAACAGTTTTAACTCCAGTGGCAACAGGCCAGCCCAAAATAAGCGTGTTCAAGCCCATAAGTAAAAAAAAAAAAAGTCTTTTCAAGTACTTTTTCTAAATTTACGCAAATGAAAATGTTTTACTTTAAATGATTTATTTATCCTGACCTTCCTATCATATATCATTTATTTGCATAATTGTAATTTGTGAAATATGGTCATCGTCAGCTTACTGATGAAACATCTGTGGGGCTTCTTTACTGTTGTCAGAAGCTGGACTGGAGTGTGACCTTTTCAACTTTTAGTTGCCGTGAAAAGCACACAGTTCCTGACAAATACTATTCATTAAAGACTAAAGGAAAATATAATTTATGTTGAATAACCCATATAGCTGTACACACATGCTTAATTGTTATTGAGTATAGTGCAGTTGTATGGGTACAACACAAGTTTTTGTATAGTTGAAGACATGGAAAATATATCAAAGAAGGATTTAAAATTACAAAACTGGATCAGCCAAACTCTGGCATCTCTGGCCAGTTAGACATATTCACTCCTGACACCTAGTGGCCGATAGAGTGTATAAACTCATTTTTTCCCCAACAAAAAGCAAAACTCTAATAGAAATGTTTCTTTGAGAGCACAAGCTGCAAGTAAATTTTAGACAAACACGGGACACAAGCACTTTGCAGCCAGAATCTGGAACCATTCAATGCATGTGTCGGTATTTTGCAGACAGAGGCTTTAAAAAGGACTTCTTTGTCTACTGGTTATGTCTCGATTGCTGGTGAGATGAGAGGAAAAACATTATGTTTTCTCTCTCTCTCTCAGCACACATCCACCTGCCTGTTGTCCTCCTGTACCTCATTAATATGCCATATCATATTTCTCATATTCTGCTGCAGACGGTTATGGTGCTGGCCGATGCACCACCCAGAAACAACAGCTACTTCACTATCAAACATTATCCAAATCAACACAAACAAAACTTAAGACAGCGAGTTATTACCAATCAAAAGGTATTTTACCCTGTTTTTTCTTTTAGTCTCACTTGTCTGTTTCTGAGATTTTTTTTATACTATTTTTATACTGGATCTTAAACAGGGCACTGCAACCCAACCCAACACAACACAATCAAATTGTAACAGTACCACACAGTCCCGTCCTCACAAATCATTTTCTGTGCATATCTGAACAATCCTACCATCTGGACAATCTACTGAACAATACGGGTATATCATTTATTAATATTCGAAGTAGTATGCAAAGTAGAACTCAACTTGTGATGTTGTAATTAAGTTCATAATTTCACAGCATTAGCCCTATTCATGGGATATGCAGAGCTATAGCTAGATGTGGGGTTATTTCAGAAATTTACACAACCAACTCTTACAGTGAAAATAACTGCAACATCATGTCAGACTCAGCATGCTTCCACATGAATCAAATATCTAATTCAATAGAAAAAGGGTTAAGATACATTTCAAACACAATTCTACTTTCTAAATAGTTCAAAACTCAGCCAAGGAGACACATTTTTGCACACATAATTATTTAACATTATTAATTCAATGTTTAATGAAACATTGAGCACTTTCAAATTAGTCAGCACTTCAAACATTACTTGTAATTTTTGATTTAAAACATAAAGGAAAATATCCCAGACAGAAATTTAAGGATCTTTACACATGTAAAAAAGACAAATACACATGCAAAGTGTAATGCAAAACAGGCTCTAACACTTCAGAGCCACACATGTAATAAAAAAGAGTTAAACAAATGTATGCAAAACATTCCGATACTGAGAAATATGTGGGCTCTTTGTGCTCAACCATGAATGTCTGTACTAACATTCAGCTTTCCAAACACCTGTACATTCAGCCTTGAATATACTGGTTCTAACATTCAGCCCTCCACATACCTGTACTAACATTCACCCTTCCACACACTGATACTAACACTCACCCTTCCACACATCGGTAATAACATTCAACCTTCCAAACACCTGTACATTCAGCATCCCCCCCCCTGCATTACTTACACACACAGACACACACACACACCTACACACATTCACATTCAGCTTTGTAGACCTGCATATATATATTCAGCTTTCCAATGCCTGTGAAGCTAAATATTAAATATTACATATCTATCAAAGGCGCAAGATTTTTGAACAAGAGATCTGACACCATCCTGTGTTCTAAATGTAAAAACAGATGCAAATATATAAAAGGAAAGCTTATCTGAGTGTGCTTAAGATAACTGCATATACCAGTTTCTAACTCTGTACATGTCCCTGAGTTTACCATTCATTATTATCAGATATTGTTTTTAATATTCAGCAAACATGCAGTGCACTTACAATTATTTCACTTCTGTTTACATTGCCCAGGCACCTATGCAAACATTTAACTTTCCAAACACCTGTACAAACAGCCAACGCTCAGACCTGGGCCCTGCAGTCAGCCACATGCATCAGCAGGGAGGTGCACCTTCCGGAAGCCCTGCAGAGATGGGCCACGGGCGGCACATGCATCAGCAGGGAGGTGCACCTTCCGGAAGCCCTGCAGAGATGGGCCACGGGCGGCACATGCATCAGCAGGGAGGTGCACCTTCCGGAAGCCCTGCAGAGATGGGCCACGGGCGGCACATGCTCAGGTGCCAGTTTTCCTTCTCCATCAACACACACACCCTGTGAGCGGGTGCCCAGACCTGACCTAGGATCAGTGACAAGGCCCCCTGTGCTGAGACGTTCCTCGAGGAATCTGACCTGAGATGAGCTCCAAGCAGGCCACAGGCAAACAGCATGCAAACCATGACAGTGGACACAGAGGAGAGTGTCTGTCAACTTTCATGCTTCTCCGAGTCATTCTACTGTATCTCTTTTTACCTGTCATGAGCTGTTTATCACAACACATTATTTCCCTGAATTTTACATTCACCCGCGAGCATGACACAAGTCTTTAAGCCCAACAATCCCCCCACCCCCCCGGTTTCAGCATAAGCAACCTGCTGGACTGTACTGTCTGTGCTGCCTTTCATCAGTAGCATTACAATTACTGAATGCACTGACCATGAACATGTCAGGAGACCGGTTCTATGTTGCGTTGATTTTGATTAAACTGCCACTTCATTCCCAGGCAAAAGCGGGTTTTAAGGGGAATTTCAGGATGTATGTTAGGGCAGAGCTGCAGGCTTCAGAGCTGCAGGCTTCAGAGCTCCTCTCCGACAGTGTCAGTAACACTGGGTCACAGTGTTAAACTGGAGCACTGTTTTGTTCACCAGTTAAATCAAATACCAGCAATAATATACTGCGCTACAAACTGAAATAAAGCATTCCATCGATAAAAATACAGAATCAGCTGTATACAGTGATCAAGGTCAGTGGGACTGAGTCATTCTTATTCTAACACTCTTTTAATGCTCTGCTTATAAGACTGAAATATTCCGCTCATAAGAGTAATTTCGGGCTCGCTCAAAATTTAAGTTAAAAATCAGTTTAATTTAGAAGTTAACGAAGTAAAAGCCATTTGGAATTTGGAAACATTCATACAGTATTTTGAATTTTCATCTTGTGCTAAGTATCAAAGCATCTAACATAAATATTCTGAAAAATAAAATTTTGCTGCTAGATGCCTGACTCAGCAGCAGTGTAGCATAGTAACCGAAAGGCTGCTGGTTCAATTCCACACTGAGGTACTGCTTGAACCAGGCACTTAACCCAGTAAATCTCCAGCTGTATAAGTAGCATGTAAAAACTGTAACCTATGCAAGTTAACTGAAGACAATGTAATGTTAAGTGACAAGAAAAAGGAAGACAATTGCTACAGATCAGCAATGTTGCCTTCTTTAGCCCCACAACAGTGATCTACTTACCAAGAAGGTGCAGCTGTTAAACTGACCTTTTCCAGTCTGTTCAGCATAAAATTCTGAAAAATCATGAGCACCTTGAAGAACGAAAGAAAACGAACATGAAACAAACACCTTCATAGCCTACATAGCTCAAACTATCACAGAGACATCTAAAAATTAACATTAAAATTTAAACTTAAATTTAATTTTTTAAAATAGCTAAAGACATTGATTTTGCCACACCATTGTAGACCACACAGCACAAGCAATTCATGTGGTGATATTCAAGCAATTTCTGTAAATCATATTGTTTTTATTAAGATTTTACATTTGGAATTATTAAAAACCGCAAATTTAAATAGTTTTTCATACTTGAAGCATGTAGCAAAAGACAATTAAATATGAGAAAAACATTCAAACTTTTGAAACTATTGAAATTTTATCCATTCAATCAAATCTCCACTTTCTAGAATAATCCAGATGGATGTGCTTCTTACAACTAAAGCGCATTTAAAAAAGACAGAAATGCATTGTTTCCTGCATGTGTCAGTGGTGCTTTACTGGTGTGTGCATGGTGTGCTGAACTTTCTATGAAGTTTAATCTACATACAGGGAAGAAAATACAGCCAGTGAGATTTGCATACACCAGTGTTTTGTTTCCGAAGTGCTTCCTGTTGACCGCAGATTTGGCTGGACATCTCCCAGGTGTGGACAGCACAGAGAGAACCGTGACCCCGCCCCCATGATTTGACTGACGGATAGGAGAGCCCTGCAGCCCTCAGGGGTTACACACGCAGACAGCACCCAGCTACCTGCACCAGACTCCTGACTGCTCCAGCCTCCTCCGACTGCTCCAGACTCCTCCGACTGCTCCAGACTCCTCCGACTGCTCCAGGCTCTGGACTCTCCAGGTCTCCAGATCTGTATCTCCAGGTCAGTCTCTCTGTCCTGTCCCCACTCCGGGCTCCGGACTGTCACCCACCCTCCCCTCCCTCTCTCACCGTCTGTGATAAGCCTGTGTGACAGTGTATCTGGCCTCTCGCTGTGCTCCGTGCTCTCCAGCATCTCACTGACATCTGTGTCTCCCGTTCTTCTCTGTCCCTCCTTTCAATTCGCTTCTCTCTCCACTCTCATCCCCCTCTCAGACTCATCCCTGTCCTGCCTTCTCTCTTCTTCTTCCTTTCTTCACCTCCTTCCTGCAACATCCCAACATTCATCTTCTCCTTTCATTGCACGTTTCTCTAAGTTAAACCCAGCAATCTTCGCTCTGTCTTCCAGGGCCCCGGGGCTGAAATGGTGCTGCTGAGAGTGCTGGCTCTGTGCTGGGTGTTTGCGCCAGTCTGTGTCGAAGACTCTCCGCCATGGTTCCAGAACATCACCACAAGCCTGTTCAAATCACCAGGGGACTTCCTCCTGGGGGGGCTTTTCCCCATCAACGACCTCACCAGCAACCTCAGCGAGAGGCTGGAGCCCGATGACATCCACTGCAACAGGTACCGGCGGCCATGATGGGCAGGGTGAAAGTGTCTGCCGGTGTGTGCGGAAATAGATGAGTCGAGACGCGGACATATCTGGGGAGGCTGACCACTAAGTGGTAAACATGCTGTGGCAATATTAACTCCTGCAGAGAGACTGAAGGACGCCAGGGCAGAAACAAGGTGTCCAATGCAACTTCCTGTACCACAGAGCTGCTTTCATATGGGAGATTATTCTGTGAAACAAAATCAAACTGATAAGTACAGTGTGTTCATCAAGGGACAGGTGTTGGAAATTAGCTTTGGTTATGAACACCTGTAAAGTGCACCTCATGCTGTCATTGCAACGGTGTCAATGTTAACTGTGCTTGTCCCTTTTAAATAAACCAATAAATAAATAAAGTATTACAGTAAGGAGGACACAGGGACACAATTTTGGACAACAGAGGGGCCAAGGCTGGGCTTTTTGGGAAGAGGTGTGAAGTGTGTCTGATTGAGATGAGCAGGAAAGCAGCCGGAGCAGGGGAGGTAATAACGGTGATGGCTGGATTGGTGATTGGTTTGCGAAACAGCACAGGATGTACAACATTACAGACAGGGGGAGAGGGAATCCCAGGTAAGGAAGCAGGCATGGGGGGCCTGCAAGCTGTGCAGTGGGGTGATCGAGGAGCCAACGGTCATCTGTAGGGGGCGGCGGAGAGCAGCAGCTACTGCTGTGTAAATCAGAGCGCTGTTTCCCTGTCACTGCAGCCTTAACCTGTTCGGGCTGGGCCTCTCCTTGGTGATGAAATTCGCCGTGGACGAGATCAACGGCAACAACGATCTGCTGCCGAACGTCAGGGTGGGCTTCGAGACCTTCGACACCTGCCGGCAGCCCGCCGTCATCGTGAAGCCCACCATGCTGTTCCTCACGCGGGGCTTCACGCAGCGCGTCAGCGTCATGTGCAACTACACCGAGTACCCGACCCGCGTCATGGCCGTCATCGGACCCCAGACCTCCGACATGACCTCGGTGGTGGGGAAACTCCTCGGCTTCTTTCTCATGCCTCAGGTGAGCCTGAACACCTGGTCCCATTATACACAGTGCATGGCAGATACCTACAGACCATGTTCTGAACTTTCCCTGCCAGGGTCCCTCTAGAGCATGGTTTCTCAACCAGTGGGTCGTGGATCATTCTCTGTAATAAGTACAAATTGCCCATTGACCCAGAAGCACAGAACTGGAGATTGCCAGTGCAGCCCATAAGTGAACTTCACAAGAGGCTCATTGCGATATTTGGGCAACAGTGACCTCTATTGTCGAATTGTATTTTCGAATGTCGTATGTCAAATCATTATTGTCGTAACACCATTTTTAGCGGTCCTATCACAATAATTTATCATTGTCACAGACAGCTCTTATTGGACAAGGTCCTACTCTCTTTTCGTAATGGTACACACTAGCCCTGCTTGCTATGCCAGACCTATCCTACTGTACGCAGCCATGGCCTGTTAGCTTGAGAAAATGCATTAAAAGAAAAAAATCAGAAATTCGGAAACTCCACTTCAAAGGAAGCAAAATGTAAACAATGCAAGTACAACCCGGACTATATTAAATATGGATTTACTGCGTTGGACGAAAAACCACAGTGTGTTGAGTGTGGTGAGGTCTTACCAAAGGAGTCCGAGAAGCCATCCAAACTTGAACGTCACCTACAGACTAAACATCCACCATGTCTGGATATCATCATTTCACAGCAGTAGTCTCAAGCGTCACATTAACGTGAGTAAAAAAAAAAAAAAAAAAAATCAGTTTGCCTCATAGTCTGCCTAATGATTGAAAATGTTTGTGTGTTTTTGTGAAATTAATTATAATAAGCATATACTGTAGCCTAGGTCTAAAGAGGCATTTCAGTTATTTCTTTATTTCCCCCCTTTGTGGGTCGTGGATGACTGGCGTACAAAAAAAGTGGGTCGCAGTAAGCAAAAGGTTGAGCAACCCTGCTTTAGAGATCAAGTGTAAAATGAACATTTCACCACCATGTTCTGTAACAACAAATCTGGCAATTACAATTTGTCTATAACATATCTAAAACTATGACAAGCCTAGTCTTGAATACTCTAAAGGTCGTTTTTCACACAAACTCCTGGCAAGTTATCAAATACATTATTAACTCTATGAAATTTAACTTAAATTTATCCCCACACACTTTTTTGTTCTATTAACAGAACTCAGTAATCCATTGTATTTATCCTTTTAAAAATGTGAAAACCTCAGTCAAATCCACTGCAGTCTCATATTACTGAGACTAAAAATAAGTCTTGACCGTCTTCCTAACTTTTACGCCCGATAGGTGGAACCAGTCTCACTCTCCCTCTCTGCAATTTTGCAAAAGCATCTGTGTTCTTCATCTAGAGGAGTGCCCACAACTTGAAACAGTTCTTTCAATGTGTTTTTATGCAGACTCTGCATGTTCTCCGTAGATTCATACCCCGTTCTCTTTGCTGTATATCGCAGCTTCCTATTCAGCTTGCATTTGATTTCACATACTTATTCCTGAATCGGGCACCTGTCTCCGCTCATCCTCTGCTCCGCTGTTCCCAGATCAGCTACGGTGCCACCAGCGAGAAGTTCAGCGACAAGCGGCTGTACCCGTCGTTCCTGCGCACTGTACCCAGCGACAGCTGGCAGGCACAGGCCATCATCAGCCTGCTGGAGCACTTCAACTGGACGTGGGTGGCCATGGTGGGGAGCGAGGACGAGTACGGGAAGCAGGGCCTGAGGGAGATCTCCTCGCTGGCCGCACAGAGCTCCATCTGCGTGGCCTACGAGGCCCTGATCCCCGTCTACACCGACCCGCAGCCCGCCGTGGGGGAGATCCTGCAGCGCATCAACGAGACCCAGGTGTCCGTGGTGGTGGTCTTCGCCCTCTACAAGGCCGCCGTCAGCTTCTTCAAAGAAGTGAGTGCAGTGAAGGGAATGGGGACGGGGTCCCTTCCATCTCTGTGTGGACAGGCTGAATGCTGGGAAACACCCTTGTTGTTATCATTCTGATTTTTTTTTAATGTTTTATACAATGGTTTTAAAACTCAAGGGAGTTTATTAGTAAAGGTCAGCCATGTCTACCCAATTAAATTAGTTTTTGCTGTCACTCTAAAAATGGCATAAAAAGACAAAATGCTTGGTAAGTCAAAATGAATGGGAGAATTCACTGAAACTAAATATGTGAATGGCATACTGAACAGGCAGGAGCAGTTCCCAGCTAAAGGTGCAGAAGTGTACCTTGCTCACTGAGGAAGAAATGCTCAGTGCTTCATGCCCTGCTACAGAAAAAGGCTCACCATTATCCTGAGCATACACAGCAATGATCATTTTTTACATGTCTCTAAAATATATTTTAGCTCATCTGGACCCTCAGGGGCAGCAGTAAGTAATTTGTGGCCCATGGGCCCAACAACCCAAGGGAACTACTGGTGATGCATGTGAAACTGTGACCGTGTCCTTTGACCGTGTGGTTCTGACCCTGAGCAGGCCATCAAAAGGAACATGACGTCGGTGTGGGTGGGCAGCACGTCCTGGGCTCTGCATAACGAGGTGACCGGGCTGCGCGACATTAAGACGGTGGGCACCATGGTGGTCTTCGCCGACAAGACCCAGAAGCTGGGCCTGCTGGACAGCTACGCCGAGGAGCTCTTCAAAAGGCTGGAGACGGGCAGGAGGGACAGGATGCGGCAGACCTCATCGCCACCCAACCGGACGGCGCCCCCGTCTCTGTTCGACCCCTGTCCGGCGTGCTGGAACCTCTCCCTGGCCAACGCCACGCTCATGACGGACCTGCTGGTGCAGCGTACCGCCTTCAGCGTGTACGCCGCTGTCTACAGCGTGGCACACGCAATGCACCGCCTGCTGGGCTGCAATGCCACCGCCTGCCAGAAGAGGGCCGACCACGACGTCTACCCCTGGCAGGTACCTCAACCCCATTCTTCTCAAACTGCTGCCGCCTTCAAAAATGTCTATGAAGGGCCCGGGCTGTAACATGGGCTGAGTGCCGTGAGCGGGCAGCAGTGTGGTGTACTGAAGAGGAGCAGGGCTCGTAACCAACAGGCCACTGATTTGATTCCCTGCTGGGGCACTGCTGCTGTACCCTTCGGCACAATCGCCCACAACTGCCTCAGTGAATAGTCAGTTGAATAAATGGGTAAAATTGTAACCTATGTAAGTCACTCTGGATAAGAGCATCTGCTAAATGCCTGTAATGTAATAATGTAAGTAAATACAAGAGGATCACACCCTCTCTCTGTTCACTGACGTGCTCAGAGTGCCTGGAGTTAATAAAATAGGATCATGCCCGGTGCTTATTCCTCACAGTTGCTGGAGGCGTTGAAGAATGTCTCCTTCCAAATAAACGGCACACAGCTGCAGTTTGACAGCAGTGGGAACCCCAACTTTGGCTACAATGTCTTAACCTGGAACTGGGACAAACCTGACGTGACCTTCGTTGACATCGGAAGTTACTACAAGACTCTGACTATCAATGAGAGCCAGATAAAATGGCACACGCCCAACTCCAAGGTAACGCCCATCACCCACTGCAGGATGGGAAGGTCCAACACAAATGTGCTGCCATTTTCATTGTGCTTGATCTAGAAACCATGTCCTGTTTGAATTCTCACAAAAAAGCAAACAAGAGGGAAAAATCCCAAGGGTCCAAGCTGGAGAATACTTTACTCCCTCCTATGTTGCACATCATTTGGGCCTCTCTGAACACAAGACATTTTTGCCATGATTTACATGATGCTGTGTTATATGTCACTGAGCTTTTCTTTAGGAACTTGAAAATTAAAGGGCAATGCCTAAATTTTTGGCCAAGGAGATGAATGCTTTCACTCCACTAGGCCCCAAGTAAAGCACATTGACAGGTTTGCAGCATCACAGCATTTACCTTTGGCACCATCAGGTACCTGAGTCCACCTGTTCTGCCAACTGCGCCCCTGGACAGGTGCGCCGCGTCAAAGGGTTCCACTCCTGCTGCTTCGACTGCATCGAATGCAAGGAAGGAACTTTCCAAAACCGCACGGGTGAGCCTCTCACACACGCCCAACCCCCTGCCATCCAACCACAACCCCCTCCCATTGTAATACATTACATTACGTCATTTAGCGGACACTCTTACCCAGAGTCACTTCCAAGTAAGTGCATCACTATGCTAACAGTAGTTATCGAGAAGTATTACACGAGGTCAGTAAGATACTGAGTTAAGTGTTAAACTAGTGCAGAGTGTTTTTTTTTTAAATTATATCGTACATATATTATTTTATTATATGTATTTTTTATACAAGCAGCAGCTTAACTCTGTTCCTCTCCCGATACTACAGAGGACATCCAGTGCACTGACTGCCCCAAGGGACAGTGGTCTACCCCGAGCAGCACCAGCTGCACCCTGCCCACCTTCCACTTCCTGTCGTGGGGCTGCGCGGAGTCTCTGGCCATGCTGCTGGCGGGGGCGGCGCTCCTGAGCTGCCAGGCCGCCGTGGGGGGGCTGTTCCTGCGCCACCGCGGGACCCCGCTGGTGCGCGCCGCGGGGGGGCCCCTGAGCGCCCTCACTCTCCTCAGCCTGGCGGGAGCTTGCGCCTGTCTGCTCCTCTTCCTGGGCGAGCCGGGCGACGCGGTGTGCCACCTGCAGCAGCCGCTCAACGCCCTCTTCCCCACCGTCGCCCTCTCCTGCATCCTGGCCGTGTCGCTGCAGGTGACCCCAGCGTGGTGTGTGTCTGTGGTGTGGTAAAACGTGTCAGTGCTTTTCACTGAGCCCGTGTCCTCTACTCCCACCCTCCCCAGGTGGTCTGCGTGACGGAGTTCCCGAGTCAGGCCCCCTCCCACCTGGATGCACTGCGGGGTCCAGGCAGCTGGCTGCTGGTGCTGGCGTCCTGTGGTGTGCAGGGGGGGCTCTGCGGCTGGTTCCTGCAGGAGGGCACCTCGCTGACCGCCCACCTGGCCAGCATGGAGGTGACCTTCGTCAGTAAGTTTCTGCGCTGCCCTGTGCAGCCCATGCTGGGCTTCGGCCTCATGCTGGGCTTCAATGGCCTGCTGGCCCTCGTCTCCTTCATGTGCACCTTCATGGCCCAGAGGCCGGCCAAGCAGTACAACCTGGCCCGGGACATCACCTTCTCCACTCTGGTGTACTGCGTGGTGTGGGTGATCTTCATCCCCATCTACACCGGCCTGGACGATAAGGACAAGTCTATCGCTCAGGTGACGGCCAGCCTGCTCAGCAATCTGGGGATACTGGCTTCCTACTTCTTTCCCAAGTGTCACCTGCTCCTGACCCAACCTGAGCTCAACACTGCAGAGTACTTCCGCACCTACCTGGAGGGCACCCCTCCCACACCCCAGGAAGAACAGGAGCAGTAACACCCCTCCCACACCCCAGGAAGAACAGGAACAGTAACGCTTCCCTTGAAAAAAGGGATGAAAAAATCCTTCCTGTCATTGCCACAAAATCACAAAAACACCTCTGCTCACTTAAATGTGCAATGTTAATATTGAAATTGAAGATATTCAGGTAAAGCATCATGACAAACATTCAGTGTCAGGTATTTATATTGAATAAAAACTCATTGTAGCTGTAAGAATTGCAATATATCTGAACTGAACAACATAAAGAAAAGAAAATAAAAATATGTACCTGAGTATGTAATCTCTATACAGATGTGTATACAGTTTGTGTGTGAGAGAATCATTTTCACACTGTTTTTTTTTTTTTTTTTGTGAAACAGAACATTTTGTTTGTTGGTTTTAACAAGCTTGTCTTTAACTTGACCATAAACCAGTCACTTATATCTTGAATAGTGTAAGACTGCCCTTGGTCAAACAAGTATCTAAGTTAAACACTGTGAATAAATATATTTACAAAAAACAAATACGCACCTCCAACAAATTCATAAATTTATCAGGAATATTACAACAGAAGAGCTCCCAACTGACTCAGTCACCAAGGTGCTTTCAAGTGCAAATATATTGAACCAGTATCCAAAAATGCATTATGTATGCCTGTAAGTCATATATGCATATGCTGTTGTTAACCAGAATATCAATATTTAAAGCAGAAAGTGTGGGGAATTTACTCCCTGTTTTCGTACTTTTCAAAGTTCTTCTGGAGAGATTTGGGACAATTTGGAGCAGAAATCACGTTAAGGTTAGACCAGTTTATACCACGAATATGTTTGCTGTACCACAGACAAGTCAACCTTCATCTGCCTCAGGTAAATTTACCGCATTTAGATGAAAACAACAAAATCTGGTCTCTGGCACGCGAGACTGAGGGAGAGTTCCCAATTTCTTCCTAGAAACGGTTGCTACGATCACATCACATTACATTGATTTTACATTACATCGCCAAGGCAAGAGCTCAGCTGAGATAGCCACAAATACCTAGAGGGGGCTATCGTTATTTGCAGGAACTAAATAGTGCATTTTCGCATACAATTTAAGGTACGACGGTATATTTTCTATCAAGTTGGAGTATAATTTATATAATCATGTCTTGCGAATTGACAATTATTCTTAACAAGCTATGTTTGCAATTTTGCTTAACGGTGCCGACTCCGCCAAATCATGTTTGAATTCAGTTTAAGAAGAAACAGAGAGGGGGGGCGATGTTATTTGCAAAATGCATTTGTAGCTAGGGTGGAAATTAAAGTTAGCTAACATTAAGTGTTACTGGACCCGCTTCAAGAAGGTAACAGACAAACTTAACAACAGGGACAATTTAAGGACCGATAGAGAAGATGACCCGAACTTTTAGCATTTGTGTTTCTGTTATTATTGTGTATCCACATACTCAGATCCACTCTTGAGAAATTCAAATTATCTTTTGCGTTTATAGCTGGCCAGCGTGGTCTAGCTAACAGTTAGCTGCCTGTTTTTTTAAAAGTTAAAATAACCGTTAACGTTACATTTGAATTCTGGACATTCGCATCCTCTTGCGAGGGAGTTGCACGTTTAGCTAATCACGTTAACTAGCCAGTTGCTAGCTACTTAGATAAAGTTCCCAGATTAAACACAGTCTACGTTATTAAATGTCACTTTCATAACGATATACTCAAACAATAACAGATAAATACATCTTATATTCAAGTCAGCCTGTACTATTTTACCGTATTTGAGCAGCAACATTAAATGCATTTTTCCAAGGCACCCACGCTTACCTGCGATAAATTAGCCAGTGTCAGACACAATAAGGATAGGCACTTTTTTCATCGAAAATATTTGATGGACCGAGGATCACATAGTCTGCATTGCGCTCATCCTCTCGAACAATTTGCCATATAGTAGCTAAAATGTGAGTCCTAGACGTTGTATAAGTAAGGTATTCCACAGTGAAGAGTTGACCCAAAAGGATCTATGTATACGGAGTTGTGGTGGACTCTTTCTTCTTACTATCTGGTGTTCCTTTGAAAATTAATTAAAGAGCAGGGGTGTTCCTGCCATCTGACCTGCATGTGCCTTTAAAATTAATTTCGCTTAATTACGTTAATAATCAGAAGGAATACGAATGTCTATGACATTAACAGTGTCTATTGTAAAAGATTTTACATTTTGTAAATAAATCCCATTGCTGTCTTCAGGTCATTTGTGGTCCATCATGCCTCGTGGAAGGCCTGCACGCAGAGTCCTCTCCAACAGAAGTGACGACATTGACGACATCAGTATGGATTCCAGTTTCCTGGCATAGCTAAATTTGCCACTGTAACAGGGAGTTCATCAACAGCATAAGAGCAGTCCAGCAAAAAAGACTTCCTTGCTATTAATAGTTGCAGATAATATTCCACATACAACGCAACCATAAACGATATCTTTTTATCCAATTAATATTATTTATGCAGTCAAACATCAAAAAAATGTGCAGTCAAACCTCCATTATTGTATATACTAGTATAACATAACAGGAATATAATTTTGTGGAGTTCATGTTCAAAATGGCAAAATGTTGTAAGACATTACATTTTGCTTAGCAGACACCCTTATCAAGAGCAACCAAGACATATTATATATCATCCATTTATAAGGCTGAATTTTAAATGGGGCATTTTGGAATAAGTACACTGACCAAGTTCACAAGCGCAGTTGCTCACCTGGGAACTGAACCTGCAACCATTATGTTACAAGTCCTGCTCCTTACTACAGTACCAAACTGCTGGCCAACACATTTCCAAGTGCCATATAATATGTAGAGATGCTTACATAAGGACAAATCAACCAAGTCAAAGTCCTTGTGGTTGGTCCTGAGTTTTTCTGCAGACTCCAGATGTTTTCAGTTCAGGAACACCTATGCTCCTTCCCAGAAAAAATGAGTGTGGAACACTGCTTGGTATTATATAAAAGAGTTAATTTTATAATGTATAATTAAGGATGTGTGCTGTAGCATTGGGTGGATGGTCTCATTAAATTCAAAATGTTACCTCCTCTCTCCCTTCAAGAAATGCCATTCATTCAGGCAAATCCATCTTGTTGGTTTGGCCACTTTTTATGGAAAGTTATCAAAGGGTCCTGGTTTAAAAGCAGCTGAAAGAATATATATTTAAAATTTCAAATTAATTATATCTCTGTCTGACAACATATGAAAGGAATGTTCTGAGTTTGTCTTTGTTTCTCTCTCCTTCTGTTTCTCTCTCTCTCTTTCTCTCTCTCCCCTCCCTCCCTCTCTCAGTCAGCTCCCTGCCCCTTGGACATCCCCTCTACAACAGCAGTAAGACTGATATTAATAACTATTAATAAGTGTTTTCTTCTGCAAGATGTGTCAGGATGGTCTCTGACCGTAACAGCCTTTCCTAAAATAGGTTCAGAATGGAGTTTTAAATTAATATCTCTGTGCCTTAAACATGTGTGTGGAATAATATTAATGAAATCTTGGCAATATCATTAAATTCCCAGTGGTGGGTAAGGCTATAGATGCAATATTGTAAAGAACCTCTGAAAATCCAAGGCAGCTGACACAGCAGGTCCCACAGTTAGCAGGTGCATTGTGCAGGCCATGTTTGTAAGCTCAGACAGTGAGGGTGTGAGGGGTTTCTGCAGAGGCAGAGATGGCCAAGCTGAAGGCACAGCTCCGCATTGTGGAGGGAGAGCGGCAGGCTTACATCCTGCAGTCTCAGGATCTGATCCGCAGACAGCGGTGAGTCTGCCCTGCTGGCTGACCTCTGACCCTTATGACCTCACAGTGACAGCAGAATCATGAGCTCAGTCAGTGTCACAGGGGGGAAAAGTGAATGCATTTCCATTACATACAAAATGTGTAGTGAAGTTTTCAGTTTTGTATTGTGTTGGACAGGATGTCTCCTTTACTCAGTGTTTTTGTACCTGTAAATGTATGTGCATGTGTGCTCGCATGTATGCGTGTGTGTGTGTGTGTGCTTATTTGTGAATGGGTGCATGTGCATTTGCGTGTGTGCACGCATATATGTGGGTGTGTGCTCATGTGTACATCTGTGTGTGTGCACATATATGTGCATGTGTGTGTTTGCGTGTATGTGCATGCGTGTGTGTGTGTGTGTGTGTGTGGCTCAGGCGTGAGATTGAGCGGCTGCGGGCGGAGCAGGAGGAGCTGCAGCGCAGTCTGCGTGTGTGTGAGAGTTACGGCCACAGGCAGAAAGACGTGCTGGTCACACAGGACCTGCTCCTCCTGCTGGACCACAGAGAGGAGATGGACAGGCAGCTGGAGAGGGAGGCACTGACCCTGAAGCAGCTGGACAAGGAGGTGCCTGAGACACAGCTCACCACAGATTCTGCTCTCAACCCAGATCAGTTTCAGTTGTATTCTTACAATGATTGGGGTTAGATCCTTCAGTGGGGAATCGGACCAACAACCTTTCGCTTATAAGCCCTGCTCTTTACCACAACACATGGTATACTGTGTAAAATGATTGCAGTGGTTGCTTTTTGTCACTCTGTCCTCTTTGTGTGTGTGTGTATTTGTGTGTGTGTGTGTGCATGTGCGCGGATGTGTGTGTGTGTGTGCGGATGTGTGTGGGTGTGTGAGTGTGCGGATGTGTGTGTGTGCGGATGTGTGTGAGTGCGGATATGTGTGTGGGTGTGTGTGTGCGGATGTGTGTGTGTGTGTGTGTGTGTGTGTGTTGGCAGATCCTCAGTATGGAGCGCAGGTTGCTCAGTCAAAGGAAGAGTGGTGGTGGGTGGCACAAGCAGAGGACCCAGGTCCCTCTATACCAGAAGACCATCCGCACCCTGGAGGACAAGCTGGACAGGGTGGGTGTGACCGGGGGGGCTGGAGCCTGCGAACGTCACGGCAACACTACACCTCAGCACAACTGCCAGCTAGGGCTCCACCAACAGCCAATGATATCAGACACTGATATTTGAAGAAGTTACCAGTAAGATTTTCATAATTGTGATATCAACAAAAAGGGCTTTGATTAATATCAATATGTGTATTTATCATAGGCACATCAACTTGTGTGCTGATTGCGAGACTAAGCAGAGCTATTGGTAAAAAGAACATTATTTTTATTTATTTTTATTTCTGTTTATTGGCCTGCACCAAAAGCAGCATTTGTTTTTGACCCTACATCCAACCATATGCAACAGTTCAGTGATAAATGAAAGTGAAATGTTTTCACCGTGTGCTGTTTCTAACAACAACAACAATAATATCATGTATCATAAGGTTTCTCTAGGACAGTATGAGGATAGGAAAATGATGTC
>NC_050588.1:39027500-39047500 GCF_013368585.1 Megalops cyprinoides | reverse complement strand
ATGATTACCTGTGGGCGATATAAGAAGTTTAATGCTGTTACAATAGACTGCTAAGTAGGGGAAAGAGCGTGCTGGGTCCACCAAATGCAGCAGACTGGCAGGGGCTCACCAGAGGGACCTGAGGTGGGTCTGCTGTCACCTGCCCCTCGTGTCTCAGGGGTTCTCCACCTCCCAGGAGCACATCTCAGCTTGTAAAGACCAGCCATCTCCGCAAAACGAGATGCAAGGGGATAAAAAAGACCTCTCTGCTGCGCAGTTGAGTGCGCGACTCTAAATTTGGGTATTTGTGCGCTCTCGGCTATTTTAGTACTTTTTTTAGTACACTGACGGCAGACTTGGACTCGGTGGGAACAATAGGCAGAGAGGCCCGCAGAAAGAGAAACCAGGTCCACACAACGGCCCGCAGAAAGAGAAACCAGGTCCACACAACGGCCTGCAGAAAGAGAAACCAGGTCCACACAACGGCCCGCAGAAAGAGAAACCAGGTCCACACAACGGCAAAACTAAAAACAGGATTCAGTCAGTTTAAAGGTCTGGGCTGAGAAAATGGTTTCACTCCCCACTGACATCAACGCTATAATTAACCATTTGTTTCGCTGAGTTTAGCTTTGGCTGGGCTGTCTTCCCACACTATTACACTAATGTTGCTCATTGTCAAATCACTGTTATCCTATAATTTAAAATTCAGTTAGTTTGACAAAAAATCCAATGAAGAGAAAAAAATACAGGTAGTGAGAAAAAAAATACTATTTCATTTATGTTAAACACATCCTCTACTACATTTAAGAGACAGTGTGTGCCTGTGCGCGCGGGTCTGTGTGTGTGTACGTATATAAATGCTTGTGTACATGCAAGCAATAAATGTGTAAGACAGAAGATGCATTTCATGTGATTTTTGACTTTGTTCAAAGTGGTTACTGTGTGATTGTGAACACACATTAAGACAGAGAGAGAGGAAGGGAGTGAGAGAGAGAGAGAAGGGGGAAGGGGGACTGTCTTTGAAATCCAATCCTTTTTTGCCCCTCCCCCTCTCCCAATTCTCGGCATGCTGCTCTCTCTGTTGCCATAGAAACTCTCCCTTTAATCTCTGCAGAATCTCATTTCCTTGACTTGACAAGAAGCCAGGTCGCCCACAGAGACTGCCTTCACCGTAGCAAAATCCAGCCAGTCACAGTCCCCGCCCCCCTCAGGCTAGCTCCACCCACCCCCAGGCAGCCACTGCTGGCCCCTCCTTCTGAACCTCTCATCTTTTCCTATCTCTCCCCTCCACTCCTCTATTCCTCTTTACCTCCTGCCCTGTCCAACTTTTCATTCATCTTTACCCCTCTGAGTCTGACCCCCCCATGACCCTCTACCCCTCTTTTTCTCCCTCATTTCATCCGCTGTGTTTCTGTCCCTGTTCGCCTCCAGCATTACACTCTCACCTCTCACCTCACCACCTGTAATCATGACTCTGCAGTCAGACTGGGGTTCCACACGCACTCAGCATTTGTGGTGCTTCATCAGCATGCTTTCTCCCAAATGCACCAGTTACTAACCAATCTGCTGGATGCGTGCTGTGGTAAAACAAATGCCTTTTAATTTGTTTATCCTTTTAATTTGATTTATATCAACTTCCTGTATAAAACAAAGCCTCTCCCCACACACTCACCAGGGAGCAACTTTAAAAACCTACCAAACACTTGGTTTTGATACCTCTCTCCCATCACTCCTTCTTACCCGTTGCCCTTCATTTCTGTTTATTTTCTTGATTACATATTCATCAGGGGTATGAATAAATATAGAAGGCACTGTATATACCCCAAGTTTGAATGTTTCATGACTTTTTGAGCGGTTCCTTGCCCCCCCTCCCCCTCTCTCCCTCCCCCCTCCCCCCAGCCCCTTGTAGTGTGTATTTGGGCACAGTGCCCGGTGTTTTCCTTGTCTGCCTGCCACTGGTGCAGCCCGAGCCTCCACCCAGTCTCCCCTCCCCCCGCCTCCCCCGGCATACTGGCTCATCGCTAGGCAACCCCTCTCCTGCATGGGCCAAGCCTGCTTTGACCAATCAGAGGGCAGTGTTTACTTTCAAACAGGTAAAGAGAGGGAGGAGTCCAGCTTTCCACTGGGCACCCGCTCACATGCACACACACACACTTCCTCATTTTCAAACATTTCTTCATCAGAAAATCATTCGCGCTCTTTGTGTCCACAGGCCCACACATGTACAGATTTCCTGTGGGAACTCGCTTAAAATCCCAGAGGAAAACTATTCTACTACAGCACAAAACTGAGATTCTCTCTGCTAGCAATCTGAGATGCAAATCTATCATATGCGTTTATTTATTAATAATAAAAAAAAAAAAAAGTGTCACCCAAGTTTCCCTGTACGGTCATACAGCACTGAAAACAAAGAGTCCTGTCTAAATCAAGCTGCTTGGCTATTGCTTTCCACTTATGGCAACTCCATTGTTTGTAATGATAGGTGATCGCTGATGGATCAGATAAGCTCTTATACTCTTACTGCAGCTCCGGCTTTAGTGTTGTATGGTGTTCCTGCTACTTCTTGCTGCAGGAAACTGTTTCCTTTTGGCTCATTATGTTATTGAATGTTTACTTTCATTGGCCATTGGCAGTCCCTGATGACTGGTGAAACCTGACGCTGAGAAGGAATCAGTGCTAATTTCAGGCCTGTGTGAAATCCGGTCAGTCTTTTCTGCGAGATGCAGCTGGCATTGCTTGTAGGTACCTGAAACTTTCAGGTGTGACCTAAGATGTCAGGCTCAGGTACAATTTATGTATGGAACCACTTCATTTCAATAGGTATCCCAGCAAAATCATAACAGTTATTAATTGTGAGTCTCCATAACTATCAGTTATGAAAATAACCAAGGATAAATTTAGGATTAGAGTGTAATCTGTGCCCTAAAATTTAGACTTTCAGCAAGACAGGAGAGTTATAGGGGTGCTGTCCTAAGACCTCTGCTGTAAAATCTCATTTGCCCATTTGCATTATATTATTTTCATTTAGTAGATGCTCTTATCCACAAGCATCAGTGCCAAACTTAGTTCTGAGCCTGCAAGTGCATGCCTAGATCAACATCTAAATGCACCGCAATATGCACAACCTAAGAACTATACAATCTGAAATACAATGCTAACACATACCTTGAAGTAAACCTCTAAATATCTAATTATCTAACACAAAACCTCCCTTCCACATTTGTGATTACACACGGGGAAGGATGGGGGTGAAGTGTCTTCAATGTGCCACTGGGTGGCAGTAAAAACAATTCCACCATCGCTGCCCACTTGCCTTTCACTCCAACAGATCATTTTCACTAGGTCCATTATAAGCAGTGGTGTCCTGTTCACCTCCACCGACCCTACAATAGTTCCTCCAGTGCCCGATTGCCCAGTTGATGCGATTTCTTTCATGTCTCTGACCCGTTCCTACCTGCCAGCGGCCGAATCCAGCAGCCTCAACCCATCTACCTGCCCCAGTGTCATTGTGTGCTGCGTGATTCTGAAAACCACAATGCAACGATCTCTGATTTCATAAATCAGTTCTGCTTCTGGAGACATTCAAGTGATGGCTCAAAGGTGAGCACAGCTGTTGCTAGGCAACACTGAATTCCCTTTTCTATTGGTTGTCTCAGATTATCATGGTTGGTGCTATCCATGTTATAAAGTACTGCATCATCGGCGCGCATGTCTTTAGCTAACGCATGCATTGGTGATCGTAGCCATGGTTGCTGCTCACAGTATGAATGCTGGGTTTGTGTCTGCTTTGTGACAAAGGGAAAACTGACAACCCAGAAGAAACACATGATTCACACAGCAGTGTTTGTGTGCGTTTGAGTGTGTGTGTGTGTGTTGTATTGAATGAGAGTGCGTGAGAAAGTGAGCAGGAGTATGCAACATTTTGTGTGAATTTGTATACAAGTGCAAAAGTCTGTGTTTCTCTGATTTTGTGTTCAGTCAAAAGTTGTCTTCCTCCCGGTTTTCCCCTCTCCCTCTCTCTCTCTCTCTCTCTCTCCCTCTCTCTCTCTCCCTCTCTCTCTCTATCTCTATCTCTCTCTCTCTCTCTCTCTCTCTCTCTCTCTCTCACTCTCTCTCTCTCTCTCTCTCTCTCTCACCCTCTCCCTCTCTCTCTCTCTCTCTCTCTCTCTCTCTCTCTCCCTCTCTCTCTCTCTCTCTCCCTCTCTCTCTCTCTCTCTCCCTCTCTCTCTCTCTCTCTCTCTCCCTCTTTCTCTCTCTCTCTCTCCCTCTCTCTCTCTGACTAACTCTCTCTCTCTCTCTCTCTCTCCCTCTCTCTCTCCTCTCCCATCTTCTCCTCTGTCTTTTTCTTCCTCCCTCTCTCCCAGCTCTGACTAGGCTACCATGCAGATGGCCCTTTGTTGCTACGTAACAATGTGGTCAGAGGTCACTAAGGTCAGAGAACCCAATCACTGACACACTCTTCCACTTCTCCAGTCTCCATTCCTGCCTTACTAATCCTCTCTCCATCTCTCCCTTACGCCCTCCTCCTCCTCTTCCCTCTCTTCTCATCTTGCTGTGTGAGACAGGGTGAGAGATGGCACGTATAACCCGTACGTGCGCTCCTGTGTGTGTGTACACGAATGTGTACAGGCTTAATTGTATCATTGTGACCTTGGCATCTGTGAAGCCATTTATATGTGAGACAGTGCTGAGTTGAGAAGGCCCGTTACATTTTTCTCTACGTTACATGGCTGGTGGTTTACTAAGAGATATGAAAAGTAAATCAATAATTAACAAAATAATAAAAAAACAATTTTCTGTATCATGCTAGTCACAGTTACTACAACAAATCACATGGAGGATAACACCGGTGACAGCTACACTGTCCCTATTCACAGACCAGCCCTAAATGCAGAATCCATAACGACAACCTCCTATCATTGACTAGCAGGTATGCCTCAGGCCCACCAAGGATTACTTGCACCAACATTAAATCTAATGTGCACATCAACAAAATACAAATTATTGTGTCTAATTTAAATGCAATACTTAAACAGGAAATACAGCCCGCATGTGATGAGGAATTACGTGCTTTTCGTAGCGGGTCATTTCTGTTTCAGGTGATTTGCATTTGCCTGTTTGTGTAATGTTTGCTTTGCTTAGTGTTGTTGTCGGATGAGTCTGCAGCTGTAGGTCCCACTCCTGGGGCTGGCCTAGGGGGTGCGGCCCACGCCCTCATGGGTAATCCTTCACACACACCCACTCACCAATGCCCACATGTGCTTTAAAATATGGCCACGTTTAAAACCCGCTTCCACTTCCTGCCAGTGAGCGGTCAGGTGGGAGTGAGAGCAGGTCGCTTCAAACACAGGGGACTGGGAAGTGTTCAGCGTGGCCCCTGGGGGAGGGTTACTCCATGCTTGGCAGAATTAGGCCTATTTTTGGAACTCTGCCAAAGGAGGATGTCGTTGGGCACAACAGTATATAAATAGCACAATCTCTGGCAAACAGAAATTATAAAAAAAAAAAAAAAAGTTGTCCAGTCAGATTTCTCTATGAAGAGCCTCTTTTGTGTGTTCAGTAGCGAAACAGCAAGCTACAAGTGAATGAAAATGGCAAAATAAAGGAAATAAAAGTACGGACTGCTTAACACTTCAGACAGACAAGATACTCAAGTCTGTAAAGATGGACCATTTTTCCAATTAGCTACTATATACTGCAAGGTGTGACAGTTTTAGTGAGCAGCAGACAGCAGCCTGTGAAAGGAGCGGTGTGAGAGACCGCTGTGTGCACCAGCTTTCTCACACTGCAGCTCGAACGCAGGCGGAGCACCTGCAGCTCAGCAGCTGTTCCTCTGTACGGTTGCAAACTGTTTATCAGGGTGAGAGAGACGAGGCGGAAAGGGGGCTGACCTCTCACGTCCTTCCGGACCGAACTTCACTACAAGATAACGGAAATGCACGTCTAGTTTTTTTTGTTTAGACGCATCCGTGTCCACTGTAACTGAATGTGGCTAAAGGAAATACCGCATTACAAAAGAGAACATTTTACTGTTGAACAATAATTCCTTTGAAGCTGTTCCTTTGAAGTTGTCAGCTTCTGTCACAACGTCTGCATCTTTTATTAAATAGCTCTAATTAGTTAAACAATATTATTAATGTAAGTGTATTTATGGAACACCAAAAGTGATCCCAATGATACCTACAGTATCCTTACCATTTAAGGTCATTTTTACAGCTATTGTTGTGGTACGATCAACTCCATAGATTTAAATTTGAGCAAATTCACATACTTTTTATTATTACAGTTGTTATAGTGTGTTGTCCGGCTTTCGGTAACAGAACATCACCCCATGATAAGAGGAACCTTAGTGAGGGAGATCCTGTTAGGGGTGAGTGTGTGAGGTGATATTACACTACTCTGACGGATCCAGTCATCTCCCAATTGGTGACCATCCTGACCAGATCAAATGCAATGCAAAATTTTATTTCATCCAAGCACACTGTATCATTATCTAGAAGGAATGCAGTTTTACTGTACATAAAGTATTAATTTTCATTGTCTTACATATTAATTCCCCCAGTCCAGCTAAGACAGGTCTATAATTTTGTGTAAAAAACTTTTGTGAAGGCTTTCTACACAGGCAGACAATCTCAGAACTCTTGGAGGTGGAACTGTTGACCAATAGGCTGTATCTTAGGTGAGATTACACAAACACTCAGCCAATCAGAGAGCGTCAACTGTAATAACAGGTAGGAGGAAAACATGAGCGGACAATACCAAGAAAAGCCGCAGCCCTGAATTACTGGAAATTTCCAGAGGAGGTGGGGAGTGTGGCTGTGTGGAGGTGCAGTGGGACGGAGGTGATGCATGGATGCAGCGCTGAGGTGTGAAGGCTCCCCCCCAACCCAAACCACTCCCACTGAGTCTCGAGGGAGGTGTTTTGGTGAGGATTCAGGAAATAACACTATACGCACAGTTAAGAGGTCTCAGGTTACAGATATAAACTCTCTCTGTGGACTTTAGACGCTGTTCGCTCTCTCCGTTTCTCTCCACCGCAGCTGGTCTGTCACCCATGATCTACACTGTCCTGCAGGAGGAATCTCTGTTCTCCTTCAGTGATTGAGCTGCAATTGGTCTGAGTGAATTATGGCAAAATTATTGCAATCTGCCAGGCTTTTATAATTTATATTTATGCTAAATTGTACTAATTTCCCACACAGTAATTAAAACACAACTCTTTCTCCAGCTAATAAGCTACACAACAATATTGTATGTTATCTATCTTTGTACTTTATGACTTATATGCCACTGTAAAATATCTGTGCCATACCGGTGGAGGATGCCAGGAGAAGATGCTTGCCATCTGTCCCTTTGCCAACCGGGTAATCAATACGAGCCTGAAAGGATGTTGCTCTGGCTAAACAAGGCATTTGTAATAGCAGCATATTACAACCAGTCTAGTGTAGTATATCAATCAATACAGTAGTATATTACAACCATTATACTTTTAGTTTTACTACTGTTATATAAAATGCTGTGGATTATACCTGATGTAACAAATCTATTGGCTCATTTCCCTAAGCTATGTTTGAATACAGCTCAATGACCATCTTTCTGCCATGAACAATGTCTCTGTCTGACTGGATGTGTGTACTTTTTACCTCAGATTTCATTTCAGTTCATGGGAGGGTGCACATTTACATTGCACTGAGTTGGGCCAGCATTCTTCCCCCTTCCTCCTTTGACAAGGCTTCAATATGCTTGCTTCCACTACACAAAGTGTTAGTCACACTGAGTGCCAGGTAGCCAGCAGTACCTGGAGCTACCTGCTTTCAACCCCACCTAACCAGCAAATGACCAGAAGCAAAAAGCACCTCAATAACATGGCCACATTGAGACACACGTTGACATGTGTTGAACAAAACAATGTATCCCCCAGTGGGTAGTAACATCTGCAATAAACTGCAATGTCTGAGAGATCATCCACAGCATTGCTGCACATCGCTATACTATCCAATGAGCAGTGAGTTTGCGTTTGTGCTTGAGGTATTATGGGCTCAAAAAACATTTGCCAGACACCTCATGTTTACTGATGATAATTTATCATCATGTTCTGCATGGATTTACAACTGATATAAACTGTAAAATAAAACCTCATCAGATTTATTTCATTAATTGCAGATCAGTGCAATCATTTACTAAACAAATCTGCTTTCCCAAGGCATACAGTATATTGGTCCCTGAAGCTGTGGCAGTCATACAGCATAGGATTGTGGGAAGGCAGGAGACACCAACACCTCCGGCCGTCATCATTAATGTTCCCACAGTGTGCAGCACTAACAGTCATTTCCCCCATTCGAAACCCGCATTTCTGCTGCGCTGACTCTTCGCTGGGCGCGCACAGCACCATGGGAAACCCATTCAGAACACGCGGGACACCGCTGCGCGGAACAAAAGAAGCGAGTTAGCCCAGAGAGCTCTCCCGCTGCTTTTCCCAATTACGCTGACCCTTCCCCTCCTAATCCTGACCCCTGCCCTCAGCACACCCCCTCCTCCCCTCCAGCACTGACATTCCGGGGGTCAGGTTGCACTCCTTCAATCTCCCGCTGTTTCAGGTACGCATGGAGTCATTTCTCCCTCTTTGGTCGCCATGAGTTTCACTGCAGAAGTATAAGCTCAGAAAATAAACTGCAGTGCTGTTATGAGCGTTCTCCCAGCACAAGGTAACCCATGAGATTAAAACCAGCAATGTATACACTGCTTAATCAAAGCCATTCTTTCTTATGTCAAATCTCTTCTGGAGTTCACAAACAAACTCATGCCCTGCAGACACACAGGTTAAATGCCACTGTTACCAATAATCTTCTAACGTATTTTTTTAACTACACACTCATGTCCCCCTCTTCCTCTTAAATGGATTATATGATTGCAAAGCATGAAGGAAGGAAGTTATTTCATTACTGAAGTCACATCTTTGCAGTTTGTTCGTAGGCATCTTCAGTTCTGTCATGTTCTGCTGCATTACAGACATTTATCGTTAGCTGGTATTTAAGCACTAAGTGCTAAGGAGCGTTTCGATCCTTGCTGTGACGCACTGCCGCACACAGTGACGGGACAGTGACAATGAACAAAGCATTATTATGCAAATGCAAACTGAACCCATATCAAAAAAAAGGATGAGTTCAAAGGCCAAGAGTAAAACTGGGGTCATAACACTGGGAGTGACTGTAAACCCGTCTCACTCCTTGCTGTTGTGAGTCAGCAGTGGGACTGCACACTCCTGTCTCCACTCCAGCTGTTCACTCCAGCTGTTCACTCTCAGTCTCTGAGGTTTTTTTTGGGTTTTTTAACCAAATTCTTTAATAGTTCAGAATGTGCTGAAACAAAAGAGATCATGCTCTGCAATATCCATCCACACATTGGCCCTATAAAACAGGAGCGTTGCAGTCTGCTGGAAAAGGCTGATGAGGCCATTCAGAGCTGCAGTCTGAGTCTATCTCTGCAGAAATCTCCCTCATTCAGACACCGCACTGATCCAGTGAGCAAGACAGGAACCAATCGGGATCTTTGGCTGTCAGACAGTCCAGGAAGCAAATGTGTACTGATTTCTCTGCCTGGAGGGAGATGAGTGGTTTGACTTAAGTCTTATCTCTGCATTTGTGTCTGTAATGTGGTGTCCTGGTCTGTACTGAGTCGATATTACAGGGTGTCCCATGTCTGCCTACAGTCACCTGCCTGTATTACGAGTCCACAGTCTTACAGCTGTGAAACTGCATAGTAATTACACAGATCCACTGTAACTTCAGGGGCTGATTCTTTGATTATTCTTTTTTTTCCCCAAATTATGAATTAATATAAAACTCACTTCTTTCACAGCTCTGAGGCTCACCAACACATCCAGTGTAGGATGTAGTGTAGTGCCTGATGTCAGGTGTGTCTTTGTCAGCAAGAGTTTTTTGGGAGATTTGTGTATTTGAGCGTAACACTGTCAGTACCTCTGTGAGAATTTATGGGCTGCTAAGCATGTTCCACAGTTCTGTCAGCTTTTCAGCATGCGTACCTGTGAGCCTGTGGTCTACCGGTCTCAGGTCTGCCAGTGTCAGCTTTCTCTGCATTTCTCCATTTCTTTCCATGTTAGAGCAAAGGAAAAGACAGGAATCACAACAGGCAGTCAGTTGCCATAGTCTTATTTGTGTTTTACATGTAAGACACCTCGAGTCTGCAGAAATCTCTGTGAAAATAAAATGTCATTATTACTATTATACTATTATTATTAATGTTACAACACAGGAGAATCCTGCTCCAAGTGTGAAATAGTACCATGTTCAATAACAACACCAAAAGCACCAAACAGTGACCATGTTCGTGTGAAAAATACTGCACTCATTACATGTACTGAAATAAATCCATCCGCTTGCTAACATGTAGAAGGAAATGTGGGACTGGAGCTGTTCCCTCCCACCACCCGTTTCACCCTCCCTCTCTCCATCTCTCCCTCGACCAACCCAACCCCCCCACCCAGACTCCCCCTTTCCTCCCATTGAGGAATCCACTAAAGACCAGCAGGCAATATTTGGAGGAGTTCCAGTAGCCATGGAAACCAGTGAAGGTGGCAGGCGCACCAGAAAAGAAAAACTATGACAGGAAATGACTTCATAAAGGCCCTCTCTCCACTCTGCCAGCACTCATTTTCCAGCTACAGGGAATGAGTAATGCTTGGAGAGGCAGACAGTCTTTATCTGACGACTGCCGTCTGGAGCTGCAGTCTGTAAGCTCTAGATTACAGACGAGAGCGTCTGTGCGCTGTGGTCCTCTCCTTTGTGTGCTCCAGATGGTCCTCATTTGCAAACAGCGAGGGCACTGTGCACATGTGTAAAGACGTGTACTGTGAGAAGCCTTTTCTGTGGTGGAGCACATTCCCACTTCAACAGAAAGGACGAATTTGTTCTGAAGTCTCTCTGTCATCACACCCATCTCCTGCAATTACATTTTAACATAATCTAACCCACCAAAGCACTAGTCTTAGCATCAAGACCATCTGCAGTCTTGGTCGTGCTCTTCATAAATGTGAACAATTTAGTCGTTGCTCTCACTCATATGCACTGTTACACATGCCATGATAGAGGTAAATGTCTACTCTCTCACTATAGTTAACAACTAACAGTATATTAGCTAGCTACTCCAACAGTCCAATTTTACACTTTAACTTTGATGTTTAAACATCAGTAGTTCTCTTTACACATATTTTCCATTTTCATTTAAATGTGGTTAGCCAGCAAGTGCAAAGAAGCCTCCAGTGTTAGTAAAATGAAAATGAAAGTTTTCTGTCCTTTCCCACACAGAGAGCGAAGTCTCCATCTGACTGTTCAGTGTCTACTTCAAAATACAATCTCTTCACCCAGGGCAGTGTGCTGTGAGGAGGTCTCCCTGGCAACACTGCACTCATGATAAAGCTCAGCATTTGCTGATGAATGAGTCAACAGTCATCCACGATTACACAAAATACATATACACGAACTGTGACTATTTTTCACACTACAACTCCCAGAGTGCACCAGGAGGAAAAGGCCAGGCATCCATACGGGTCCCAGGATGTCGAGAGTGGAGCACGAGAGGATCCTGGCCATCCTAACCACCCCGATCCCTGGCGAAATGAAACCAATTAGGATTCCCAGTCATTGGCGGAAAATGACACAGTCAGTTTCGTACCCGGGTGACAGAGCTCTGCCTGTACTTTCACTATCTGAGCTGCTCAGGAGCCCAGAGCAACCTCTCCTTTGAAAACAAACCAAATGGCACACGCTGCTCACAGGCTGTCACTGTGAGAAAACCCCTGTTATTGATCGCTCGGAGACAGTTTGAATGCGTTTGCACGACAGGCTTGAAATTTATTACACAGAATAAGAACTGGGTTGAATTAGGATTGCAGCTACATTCACTCAAAGTCTGTTTCTCTTCCATTCAGCTTCAGAACACAGATGACAAAAGCAAGGGTGGTGGAAAGTACCAGCAATCACTGTGAGAGTGCATGCAGGAAATGAGAGAGAGGAAGGCCTAATCTACGGGTCTGACTTTGCCTCTTAAACAGTCACAGCAGTCCATGCAGCTGGCTGGAAATCCAGTCCTGGTCTTGAGCTGTGTCCTGGCCTGTGCCTGAGCTGCTGAAACAATGGGCACAGTTCAAGACAGAGTGCGACCAGATCCCACACCGTCTGCAGGCACAGAGAGGGCTGAGTGACCACACTCATCAAACTAAAACACACATCAGATCCAAGCACAAGGACAACAAAACACAGTCACCTCTGCACACCCGAAGGGAGGTGCAACTGACAACACGCTGCCCCCTACTGGACATTCACTCAAACACAGGGAGGAGGAAGAGATGGAAACAATTAGCTGTCCTGTAATCCATCTCACAGTTGCAATTCCTGTACGAATCAGTCGCCCCTGTTTGGACTTCCTGTCAGGCAAGACGCTGCAGATCAGGGCTTAGTTGGGCATGTTCGGTGGGGAACGGTGACTATGTTTCCATGAGTTCCACGCCATACTTTTTCACCCGTTCTAACACAGTTGTTTTCTTCTATACAGTCAAATCAAGACAGAGTCAAAGGTGATAGAGAGCTCTGTCAGGCCCCATTCAGCTCAGTGCTGTTGTGTGTTTGTTCATATGCACGCACATATGACTGGGGCAAGGACGCTACCCATCTGTTCAAGGAAAAGAGCTCCCTCTCATTCCAGACGAGTTTGAATTATGCACAAGAAATGCGTGCCAGCGTGTTTTACACTGTCAGTAATGATGAATGCAGTCATAAAAGACAGGGTTTGTGAGAGTTTATCCCTGCACGTCTTCCTAATAAGCTGCAATACACTGAGCTCATCAGCAAGGATGCTGATATGGCTATGGAACTGCAGACTGGCATTTATTCAGCTTAAACTTTCTATACAGAAAAAGCTGGGTTTTTCACATTTAGCTCCGAAATAAAATTCCCCCTGTGGATGTCAGCTAGCCGCTAAGCTCATTCTATCATATAACTTGCACAGTTGCCTACTTTGCGCCTACAGCTAGCACTCCACTGTGATTGCTGGTTTGCACACAGGCACTGGAATACAAGCAGGGCAGAGGGCTGTTCCTACCCATTTCACCTAACACTAACAACTGTAGTTGTTGATCCATTCATAACTGGACCATGAGTGAACATTAAGAGCCGAAACAAGGGCTTGCAACCATATTTAGATGCTACGCAAACGAGGCCTCATTGTGTAAAAATGCACAGAACATTTGTCACACAAAATGAAACTACAATAAGGCAGGGCCAAATAAAAATGACCTTTTTACTAAAAAGTATGGAAGCAAAAGATTCACATTGAGTCAGTGTATATATTATATATATATATAAATATATATATATATATATATAGGTGGTTGGAGGGGGGGTGGGTTATGGGGGGAAATGAAGAGATTTAACATCACAGAGGGTAGGCCTGCATTGTGCTGAATGGAACAGCTGCCTGGTCAGGCTCCATCTGCAACACAATGGCCCCCACAAACATGCTAATGAAACAGTGGCCATAAACAAAGAGTCCGGAGCCTCTCTCAGTGTGTGCGTGAGCCTGCCAGCAGGCAGCCAGCCACGCACACACACAACAGACACGCGGCTTAAGGGCCACGCACATGACAACACTGACAGCAGCCATAATGACAAAAACCACTAATTAGAGTGTGGTGTTTCCTAAAATATCACGTCTCATCAAAATGACCTCTGGAAGGAAAAAATATCAATGAATACTGTTTAACTACGCTCAGATTTGTGTACTTCTCATTGATGAATAATGTACTTATAAAGTCCGCAAATAAAAATGATTTATGTGGCTCACCACTGCATCTGCTTAACTTCATGTGCCAGTGTTCATCTTCTGTGTCACCCCAGTTGAATTCCAGCATCATCAGCCTGGGTGCTTCTTTAATGCCACAAACTTCTGTTTTTATGTATTTTACGTGTTTCCAGCACAATGATGCTCTCTCTGTAAACTTGAAGTGTCATGAAAAAAGACTCAAGGCTGTGGTCTCACTGTGATAATCACTGCTTGTAATGTAGGAACTGCCTGAACTGATGCTCACTGACTGAGCTGCAGACAAAAATCCAAAAACTATCAAATGACAAGGTTAAAAAATAGCCTAGCTGAATGGATGGTGTCAAATCTTATTTTTGTATTTTGTCATTTAAAATATAATGTTAAGTAATAATACAAAACAGAAACCTTACATATGCTACATCCTGTCCTTATCTTTGTTTTTGTCATTTCTGTGTGACCTTGGTATGATTCAATCAACCCAGTTATACGCGATGATTTATTTGTTTCAGAGGGGGAAAAACCTTCGATGAGGTATGATCGCGTTTTCTTTCAACCTGGAAAACCTCAAAGTCATCAATCATTCTGTGTCACGTGCTCCAGGTGAAGCGGTGGCAAAGGGGGCGTGGTTTGATGAATGGTTAACAGCAGTCACCTCAAAATGAAATCTGACACTCGCTTCTCGAGGGTTTAGGAAAGTGCGTTCAGGAAACAAAGAATACGAAGTACGACAGTGTAGCTAGTTTACCTTTTCAGTTCATCGTTAGTGAAAAGTACAGATTTTAAGTAAAATGCCATTCTTCAGCCTACCATTATAGATTTCCGTCCGCTCAAATGTACACTTCAAGCTACTAAAGAGTAACCGATCAAACAGTATCTTAACGTTATAGCAAAGCCAGTGTTATTCACTGTACTGTTATTGTAAAAGTGTTAATCATTGTACTGTATCATATTTAGATATTCATTTCAACCCCAAAATACACGGCCAGACTACGGAAGTAGCATCATCAAACAAGTGAATTATAACCTTACACGTGTTTGTCAGCAGTCAATTTCAATTGTAAGTGCGCAGAGAAACAGCAAGCATCCGCTACAGTCTGTGTGCTCGTATTCGCTAGCGTCACTTTAAACCATGATAACGGTTGTCTAATATCCCCTCCGAAATCCTGGGCTGAGCGATAACATTAACGGTCTATGGTGGTTACCCAATAGAGACATTGTTTCTGTGAGTTTGGCCACAGTTCAGACTGCAATGACAAATGACAAACTTATTTTAACTCGGACGGAGCGGCACGCTTCTTGGCGCCTTCAGCCAATCAGAAAGGGAGGCTGCTGTTGGTGGGCGGGCTTGGGAGGCAGAGCTGATGACAAGATTGACAACAAATTTATCCAATAGAACATCGTAAAACGATGTCTAGCGCCTGTCTTCGTCCAATTAAGAAAGAATTGGGAGGCGCTTTGAAGGCGGGGTTTTAAGGAAAAGATTGACAATAAATCTCTCCAATGAAACATCGTAAAACCGTGTTTAGCTTTCGTCTTCGTCCAATCCCGTATCGCTTCGAACTGCTCTCTCCAGCGGAGTACGTTCAACTCTCAGGTTGGAAGGCAGTTTGTTTCACTCACTCTTCTCTCTTCCGAAGCGGTAACTCCTCATCAGACAAAGGGGTCGCAGATCCAATACAGGGAAAAAGTTATCCTAATCTTATTTTTTTGCCACCTTCTCATCAAAAATAATTATGGCCGATGCTGCAGCTGACACGACCACCACCGAGGTTACACCTAAGGTAGGTTTAAATTAAGGTAACCTGCTAATTAGCAAGCTAAGTTCGGTGTCTGAAGTTACGTGTATTTTCCAAGTTAGTAATGGCAACGTAACGGGACGATTCGTTAGCTGCCGTATACATGTCACATTCTGAGGTAACGTTTGTAAGAAGTTATTATTACACTATTGGTGATAGTCATGGTTGAACTGTGTAATTACCTTTCTGATTCCATAACGAATCATGTTAATTTTAGTTGGTCATTGTACGATGCAAGTGGAGGAAAAAGTACCGGTGTCGTTTCGTCAGAACAACGTTTACGTTAGTTAGGTACGAAAGCCAATTGGAGGATATATTTCCCGCCAGAGTGAAATTTGTTGCGTTTTGTTCGCACCAACAGCCAAGATAGACAAGATACTTTTCAAACGGGAAAGTAAACTCACTTTTTGGAACCGGACTCTGTGTTTGGAGAGTTCTCCCGGTGTCTCCCCGTGTGCCGGGTTTACGCCTCTCGCATTCAGGTGTATGGACGCTCGCGCGCACCTTAAGGCGGCGCAGCCGCTGCGAAACGGCGGGAAGCGCTCGTGCGCTGCGTGGAGGAGGCGGCGCGCGGGGCCACGTTTCTCCGAATTCTTTTGTCTGGCCGGCGGGCACGCGCTGCAGGTTCGCGGGAAGCCACGCGCGATTTTTTTTCCGGTAAAGCGAACCCGACCGCAGGGCAAGTTAGAACAGCGTCTCTCAAACGGGTCTGTTCGCCGTGCCAAGCAGCTGTGGGATGTGCGCAGACTTCGCTGTTTTTTCGGATTAATTAACCTCCCGATTTTCCTTGAGTTTAAAATGCTTTTTCAAGCAGCTGATGTATTATTAGTTTCATCCCGCCGATGGGATGCGGTTCTCTCTGCTCGGTTTCCTGTCCTGTTACTCCGGTCGCGCAGCTAACGTTATTTGGCGGCTGACTACCGCTTTGTGATGATGAGGGGGCGGGGGATTGCTGCTCTGCCTGCCTGTAATTGGATCGGCAGAGCAGAGGCTTTTATAGCCACGCGTTCCTCTTCGCTGAGGGTTTTTTCTAGAAGTGCACACTTCTTTCGGAAAGAGGGGGTGGTGGAAAGACTGAAGCCGCTCAGTGTTTCCAAACTCCTCTCGTCGTGACTTGTAACCGAGGAGCGCTCGATCTAGAAGCCAACGCTTGTGCAATGTTTCTCCAGGATCTGAAGGAGAAGAAGGAAGGCGCGGAAGAGGTGGAGAAGGTGGAGCAGGAGAACGGCAGCGGAGACGCACCTGCCAACGGCACAGTGAGTGGCGCTCTGTTCCCTCGTGGCCCAGGCCTTTGTCTCGTGGCTTGGTGCGCAGGTGTCTGGTTGACCCCTCCCCACCTCCCCACCTCCCAGGGCTCTTTGTTTGGGTCCTGAAACGGCACAGATGTGAGTCTAGGAAAGCACTCAGTTGTGGAAAGTGAATGGGGAGACTCTTTGCCTGTACCAGCAGTACCATGTGAAATCTCAAAGAAGTTAATGATTTTTTTTCACACTTACACTCTACACTTATGTTTGACATACAGCTTCTTATATGGAATTTAATTTTCCTTTCTTGCAAAACATGATTTTAGGAACCAAAGAGCTGTTTTGTTGCTTAAATTCATTTCTCAGTCTGAGAACAATGGGCATGGTGGGCGGGCTTTTGGCTGGGTGGTTTAACAGGGCGTGTACCAGAGGCCAGTCCACTCAGATGTTTGACTGAGTTGTGCTCTCCCGCAGAAGACGAACGGTGCTGACCACGGAGAGGAAACCCCTGAGGATGAGGAGGAGGACGATGAGGAGGGTGAGTATCTCCTCTCTCTTTCTGTGGATGTCAGGTCTTGACCTCAGAACTTTTTCAGCTGTTCTTCCACTTCCTGTTGACACATTCTCTGTCTCTGATTGGTTTCAGGAGAGGGAGAGGAGGGTGAGGGTGGAGAGGAAGGTGGTGCTGAAGAGGTGGATGGACACGCTGTGAAGCGCCCAGCTGAAGAAGAGGTGGGTTTGCAGCTGCCGCCTTCTCCCAGTTTAAACCTGTTGCTCGCATTTACCTTGGCCTTCCCACAGCCTGTCCCTCCGCTTGCATGCAGCGGATTTAAGGATGATCACCCGGTGAACTCTGTGCCTGTGCCTGTGTCTGTCTGCCTTACACTCACTGCTTGGTTTTGCCCTCAGGAAAAAGCCGAAACAAAAAAGCAGAAGACAGAGAACGGTGACTCCACAGAAGCTGAAGTGAAAGCCTAGAACCTGAGCCTGCGCTCCCCTGGCTGTCCGCAGCCACCCTGACGCAGAGCAGGCTGCAGTTTTATGTACATTTCACAGACGAGTCTTTTTTTTTTTTTTTTCTCCCCCCTCAGATATTTGCACTGGAGTCCCGTAACACCACGGCCCCTTTTTTGTAAAATGTTATTTATTGGTCCCTGTATGACCAGTTTTTATTATTGCTGCAAATGGGGCCCGCTCTAAAGAACAGTGCTCTCTTCCTAAAGTATAAAACAGTTATCAAGCACATTTTCTACTTTGTTACCTGACCTGCTGCCGCCCACTCTTAACAGCTGTGCCCTCTCTAAGGTTCAGACACACATGACCTCAAACTCACTCAAGACCAAAAATAAGTTTTACTGTGGGGATAATGGTTATTAGCATTAGTTCAGCCTTGTCTGTTTGTGTTAGTAGTTACATCAGCAGATGGCACATGTGCATTAATGGTCCACTTGATTGTGTGTAAATGACAAAACTGTTGGCTTTACTGATCAGATACAGTAATCGTCCCCTCTTGAAACCTTGAAAGTTTTGGTCTGTCTGTATGATTTTCATGAGCTTATTTTTCACACTCTGTACAGTTTTTTTTTTATTGTCTGTGGGGGTACTCAGCCACCCCCCCCCCAGCGGCGCTGCTTAAAGTGGCGTACCTCTCCTTTCCTGAGCAGTTATTTTTTTACAGATTTTTTTTTTTTTTTTTTTTTGCTCTGACCATTGCTTTGTATATTCTGGTTCTGGATTATAAATAAATCAGTCTTTTTACTCTGGTGTGTGGAGGTTTATTACTGCTAGCATCTTGTCTGGTCTCCTGGTGTAATAGCAATCTAGCAGGCAGGTTATGGGCCCCAGCTGTCCTGGAGCTCTCACAACCTGCCCCCAGTTTTTGAAAATGCTCAGGGGTTGGATTTGCTGATCAAATCTAATTTAATGCAAATTTACCTTAAAGATTCCCTCTGATTATAAACCTGCGTAGACATGTTAACTAGAGCCTGACCTCTGTGATTAGAAGAGAATCCACATCCTCTTTGGGGGGAAGGACATAAATATTTTTTGGCCCTCCTTACTCCAGGACAGGACTGACCTGCGCAGGTTACAGGTGCAATACGTCAAGAAAGGGAGACTCAAACACAGGGATCTCTAATAATGCACTAAATTAAAATTTGATTGAAACCCAGCGTCATCTATAATTATCTATAAAGTAAAGCACATTTCAGTGAGCTACAGGAATCGCTGTTTCATTGAAGCTGGGACACAAGTTAATTGCAGTCTGAACTGATACTAACGGACTACAGATACAACAGGTAAATCGGTATCTTAAGCACTGCTTCCTCAGTAGTGGGAACCTACGTTGTAGAGGATAACTCCCCCTGGTGGTTAGAGATGAGAGTGCAGTTTTGTATGTTTTCATCTCTGCAAACACAATGAAAGTGAAATTGTCCTTATAAGGTCAGCTGGAGTTTTCAGCACGAGATGAGAAACAGAAGTCCTCTGGGACCTGTGTAGTCCATCACACAGCAACAACCTCGCTGCGTTTTCACTACCTCTCTGCTTCATGTTTAACAGCCGTGTCCTTGCTGTGTAAAGGTTTCGGATGAGTTTGGCGGGATTTTTGAGTGGAACTCGTTTCATACCCTGCGTGTAAACTCCTCCCACTTAACTGAGAGTGAAAACATTCTGACAGCGTTTTCCCCCCCCGTCAGCCCACCCCACACTGCACCCAGCTTCTGCACCACAACAGGAGAGGCCTGTGTTTCAACTGCTGTTTTTATTAGAAGTTCAAATTAAACAAAAATAAAACTATCTGCATACCACAAAAAGAAGTTAGAAAGCAACACATTAAATAAACAAATTAAAAAAATAAATTAAAGATTTTATTTTAAAAAAGCATATTGTTAAGGAAACAGCGTTTTAATTAATAATTGCTTAACAGTACTTCTATAGAGTGCCTTTGCTGGACAGGACATTTTGGTCAAGCATGAAAAACACATTTTGCATTACATCTGGGTAGGAGGCCCGGACCTCAGATAGGGACTGGTATTTAGAGAGCATTCCATGGTGAGAGGCGTACGTAAAGCTGTGTGCGTGTCGGGGCTGTGTGAGAGAGCTGGGCTCGCAGAGTGGGTGTCACAGTGAGGTCCAGGGTGCGAGG
>NC_050588.1:39002500-39022500 GCF_013368585.1 Megalops cyprinoides | reverse complement strand
TCACCCAGGAAGTGGTTGGTGCACAGGCTGCGCAGTGACGGTGGCATCCTGTAGATGGCGATGCAGAGCAGCTTCATGGAGAGCTGTGTGTCTGCTGTGTCCGTGCTGTCACTCAGGTGACTGTCGTAGCGGATGCCGTTCAGCAGTATGTTAGCCACCTGCCAGATGAGACAGAGTCAGCCAATCCTATTCAGACAAAGACACTGGACTAAGTAACGTCCTGAGTCTGTATGGAGCCTCAGTTTTCTAAGCAAAACATTTTTAATGCTTTTTTTATGTTGCCCTTTTTGAGTCGCCAGCTGGATATACTACACTTGTCTCTTTGCCACAACCGGTGCGTTCATGCAGGAGTGATGGGGTGTCGTACGTGCAATCCTTCTGCACACTCACACCAATCACAACCACTTTGTACACAAGTCCCAGTGCACCAGAGGCTGGAGGCTGCGTGTGGCTTCACTGACGTCATCAGAGCAACCTGCTGGTGCCGCGCAGAACAAAGCCAACTTGTGAGGTCTCAGTCATTGTAGGCTGACGACATGGCTGGGATCAAAGCTGTACAGCTCAGCTTGCACACAAAGCAAGCACCTTAACCGCTGGGCTACTTAGGAGCCCGCCAAACAAAACATTTTTAATATTCAAAAGTTTAAATGCAACTGTCAACGTTTAAATGGAATTGTCTCAAAAATACAACCCATTCTGAAAAGATTGCTTTCTCTTGCTTTGCTTTGGCCAAATATGATGGGCAGCATTTTATGTAATATCAAAATATTAAAATTTTATTGAATACATTTTTTCAGATTGTTGTAAGCCTGCTGTTTAGAAAACATAATTAGGACATACATTCGTGAATTGAAAAACTTTTAAGTGCTTAAGCAGCAATTTATAAGTGGTCTGAAATTCATGGAACTCTTCTGTCTGAGAGCCCTGTGAAAAGTATGGCTAAGACAGAAAGAAAAACAAACAGCAAAAAATTCCAGTTGCTGGTGTGCATTGAAGACATACAGAGAGCTCTCTGCTCTCTCACAGCACAGGAAGGAAGTGAGCAGGCTCTGCTGTATGTGGGAGGCGCTCTGCTGTCTGTGGGAGGGGCTCTGCTGTCTGTGGGAGGCGCTCTGCTGTGTGTGGGAGGGGCTCTGTTGTAAGTTGGAGGGGCTTTGTTGTCTGTGGGAGGAGTTGTTCTTCATGTGGGAGTGGTTCTGCTATGTGTGGGAGGAGTTGTGCTTCATGTAAGAGGGGTTCTGCTGTGTGTGGGAGGGGCTCTGCTGTGTGTGGGAGGAGTTGTGCTTCATGTAAGAGGGGCTCTGCTGTGTGTGGAAGGGGCTCCGCACTCACCTGCTGGCTGAAGGTGACTGTCCGCCTGCGGCCATTCTCCGTCCCCACAGCAGCGGTTGCCAGAGGGTCCTCCATGAGGGCCAGGCTCTGTGGGCGCTTCAGGATGCCAGGGGTCCCGCTCCCCACCGACCCCACGCTGGCCTGGGGGAGGCCCTGCGGGGGCGGGGTGTCTCCTGGTGGCAGGGGCGGGGCTGCTGCGTCTGGGTCGAGGGGCTGGGGGGTCTGCTGCCCCGTGTAGCAGTCGATGAGCACGCTGTCGATGTAGGATGTCCCGAGGGAGGAGGCGAACTCGTTGATGCCAGTGAGGGAGCTGTCCCGGCTGATGAAGCTGCCGTATTTGGGGGTGAGGGGGCTGAGGGGGGAGATGGGGCTGGTCAGGCCGGCGTAGAGCCTCGCACCTGCGCTGGAGGTGTGCGCCAGCAGGTCCGGCTGGCAGGGCCGAGGCTCGTAGCACTGGTAGCTCTGGGGGCCTCCCTCTTCCTCCTCCTCCTCCTCGTCCCCGGGGCCTCCGAGCGCTGCCGGGGGCGAGGGCGGGAGCGGGAGGCTGGGGCTCTTCAGGGTGCTCCTGGAGCTCTTCGGGGGCTGCGCCTGTGTCAGGGGGCGCTCGGGGATGCTGGTGAGGGTCATCGCCGTGGCAACGATGAGGGTGATGCTGGTGAACAGGTAGATGACCCTCAGCTGACCCCCCACCGCCCTCCCGAACTCGGTGTGGTCCCAGTTGATTCCGCCCACGATGTAGCCGAAGCCGCCGCCCAGCCCTGCAGTGGGAGATGAGAAACAGAACGGTCAGCCCCCCCGCTGCAGGGGAGCCCCCCTGTGATGCTCTTCCTCTGATCACCCCCGTTAGCGCGGCCATCTGACCTGCCAGGAGGGCGTGTATGTTCAGCCCCCGGTCCTGATCCTCGGGGCTGCACACGTCCATCATGTAGGCGTGGCTGGGATTGTCTGCCGAATCAGCGCTGAAGTCCATTAGCACCACCCCGCACACCGTCAGCACGATCCCCCACTTGTGATTGGTTGCGGTGTCCGCCAGCGTGGCCCCGATGTCTCGCCCATTCAGCACCAGGGTCAGTCCAAACAAAGCTCCTGCACACAGGCATTCAAAAAAACACCCTGTTCAATGCTGTCTCACTGAAGGACAGTCGCGTGGCAGGTTGACAAGTTCCCCTGAACTTCATTACCAATCAGAGGAGGAGAAAGGTGGTGCTAGCCAATGGCAGACCGGCTGAATATTCCTTACCAATGGCAAGAGCCAGGATGAAAGGGCGCCGCCGACCAAACCGGGAGGTACAGCGATCACTCCAGGCTCCAAGGACAGGCTGGACCAGGAACCCTGCAGTACAGAGAAACAGACAAGCAGACCAGAGATACAGACGCTCAGTATGCCAGGACAGAAATAAGATTGAGAGGGAAAAACTCTCCAGGCAAAAACTGCTGATATTCTTTAAAGTGTCAGTAGTTTTCTTGCAACAATATTTCTGAGTGGTATCAGCCGGACCAGCTGCACCATAGCTCAGTGGAGTTCTTTCCAGACCTAATTATCTTGTTAATTAATTACCCAGTTAATCCTTATCTATTGCACCCATATCAAAAAACAAATCTAAAAAATACTTTTTAATGAAATTTCCCTGCCTAAAAATCTGATTCCACTAAATGCTCCCATTTCCGTTCATGTTAACTGTGAGCATCAACCCCACCCTGTCCAGCACCTGCCCCCTCCCACACAGGAAGTACCCCCCTCACACACACACACAGGAAATGCCCCGTGCCCCCCTCCCACACAGGAAGTACCCCTGGTTACCTAGAATGGGGCTGATGAACCACACGAGGCTGTAGAATTGGTCAGGCAGACCCATCTGCAGCAGGACGGGGGTGACGTAGGCCGTCTCCATGGCGTAGCTGAACTCAATGCCGAACAGGATGCAGCCGTTGAACAGCAGCTCGGCAAAGGAGCGTCGGGGGGGCAGCTCGGTCAGGTCCAGCTGCTCCAGGGGGCAGGGGGTGTTGGGGGGCGGCGGAGGGGACGGCCGGATCAGCTTCCGGCGCTTGGGGTGCCTCTGGAAGTTGTTGGCACGGTGGCTGAGGTGGCGAGTGGTGGAGGATGGGAAGCTGGAGGTCTTGGGTAGCGACCCTCTCCAGGTGCCATCCTGGGCTGCGCTAACCCCCCCTCCGGGGCTGGTCAGGAGGGGGTCGCTTGGGGTGGCCATTCCCTGGGATGACATTATTCTCTACCTGCTTTTATTCCACGCACACTGAAAGAGACACGCATCAATTCCGTCAAGAGCTACATCTGTCACAAACCCACAAAAACGGCATCTATGAACAGGAGAGAAAGGGATAAAAAACTTTCACTTTGACCTGAATTTTCACTGCAAGCTTGCTGAAGGCAATGTGAAATTGTGCTTAATTAACGTTACACATACGGATAAGAGTCTGTCTGGTTTCCGTATACACGCGCTCACTAACAGATGGGAACATACATTTACATAATTTAATTCAATTTCACCGATAACAAAGGCGGCCATCGCCGCACCCCATTCAGAGGCAACGCTAACGTGACGCCTCAGCTCCCGCACTGATGTCCTGGTTTCCCGGCTCGTGAAGAGGTATGCAAAAACGCCATGTGCTCCGTCGCGCTGAGACCAGCAGTTTTACATGCAGCGTTTACCTCATGCTCCAAAAGGGCTGTGATCGTGTTCATCTCAGCCGCGTGATGACGGTACATTGATCGACCATTGGAAAATGATCATTGAAAATTCAGGACCACAGCCTTAAGCGAAGAATTCACCATGTATCACAAGTGTATTTATTTATAAAACAGTTACATCTGCATATTTCATGAAGCCACATATTCCAGTCTTTCTTATGACCAGAACAGATGTTTGGTTATGCTAATGTGGTATTTTCTAACAACGTATAGTATTTGTGGCTACAGGCCGTGGAAACCTCAGTGACTTGTCATTTTGTTCTGCTAGGTGAAGATCATACAATCGAATAGGCTGCTCTGTTCTTAAACAGGACAATGCGTGCAAATGGAAACATGAAAGACAATTACCTTTTCAGGGGTTCTGTTCATGTATTACTGCATAATCTTGGGATAAATTTGTATTTCTTACGTTGTGTTTTTTTATTTTTTCAAACGCATTTTAGATGAATATTTTTCTCCCCGTGTCTTTGATGCAGTCATTTCTCTGTCCCTGCGCCTTTCCCCGTATCCTCCCTCCCTCCCTCCCTCCCAGTCTTACCGTGTCTCGGCAGTGACGTCACGCAGTCCCTCCTTCTCTCGCGCTCACGGGCAGCCCTGCAACATCAGCACCGCTCGAGCCTTACCGCGCGCCGAACGTCTCGCCCAGCCGCGCGTGCTCACTGCATCCAGCTTGCTGAGCTTTCCTCCTTTTTGTAACCATGACTACCTTATTTCTTTTGAAAATCAGTGAACTTAAACACCGGTAATGGCAAAACTATGTATATTTCCAAATCCATGTTTGTTAATAAATAGACGCAGTTATCCACAGTCGTTTTTAAAGAGGTAGCTGATGGGAACCGACTGAAGATTGCTGTCTTGCTGCTAGTCAGCTATGGTAAAATGTTGTTATTATAGCTGGCTAGCTTGAGTTTTTAATGATAGTACCTATCATTGTTATTTAGCGAGGTGTCATTAGCCGAATTGGGATGCTCAGCAAGCTGATTCTATGGCTATATATTTCTATATATCTATACCAGCAAAATCGAGTAAGAAAAAAAAGGCTTTTTGAAATTTTACACTACAGAATTCACTCAGTGGATAAAACAACAGAGATAATATAACTACAATTTATGGAGTTGACATGCTTTATAATAGTCTATTGGCTAATTGTGAAGCTCAGCCATCCTCCAGGCATCTAGACAGAGCGTGGTTGATTATTATAAAACGCCTTAACAACGAAAGTGTGCAGCAGGTTGCTATATTGACCTCTTATCTTGGCACGCCTGTCTTTACGCAACCCGAGCCTCGGGTTTATGCAATGAAACCCGCCCACGGCCACACCCTCCGCAGCGAGACCGCCCACACTACTCTCTGATTGGTGAGTTTACTCGGACACGAACGTCGTGATTGGACCGTTGCAGAATTGTGTAAGGTGACGTTATATCAGTTCTGTCGTTACAAAAACTTGTGAGGGTTTATTGTTTTTCCCAATTATTTTTAAAATTCACAAATCTAAAACATTACTACAGAATGACCGCTGTGGATCTGGCTAAAGTGGGGCTTAACTTGTTGAGAAATGCTACATCTGGAGAGGTATGCCAGGAGCTCTGAAATTTTATTACCGAAACGTGCTGAGTTTGGTGTGAGATTGAATGGGTTGATCTGACTTAAAGTACAGTTGCTGCATATCTGGCAAGAAATACATGTGACTAAAACGGAATTTGGCATGTGTCTAACTCTGCGCTATCACAGATGGTCGGAAGGAAAGGTCTTGAGAGAATTACAGAATGTGAAATTCGTGCAGTCTTACGTTTTCATGACTGGTAGAACGCAATGCTTTTAACATAAGCAGAATTTCGTATTCTTATTTCCAGTGTAGTTGCACTCCGTTACCTGTAACCCTCAATTTGCGCGCTAGTTAGACTCTTAATTTTAAAATAGTCTCCCAAGGTGCGGGGCATAATAGCCCCCTGTGGGTGTTCTGTAATTGCAGTCGGTGTGAGAGCAGTTGTACAACGCCCTGCGAACCGCCGGGTTCACGCAGAGAGAAATGACATCACGCCAAGGAGGCAGGTGTCACGTCTGCCCGGCGATGAAGATGTCCTGACGAGGGTCATGCTCTGTGTCTGTCTGTCTGTCTGTCTTTCCGGCAGAGCGTGGAGCTGAGGTCTCTCTGGCAGGATCGGGCGGTGGTGCTCTTCTTTCTGCGCAGGTTCGGCTGCCAGGTGTGCCGTTGGACCGCGGCGGAACTCAGCAAGCTGAAAGACGACCTGAGTGAGAGCGGCGTGGGGCTGGTCGGGATCGGTCCGGAGGAGACGGGGCTGAAGGAGTTCCTCGACGGGGGATTCTTTAAGGGAGGCGAGTAACTTTCAAGAATGGGAAAGATATTCACGCGTGGACTTGCATTTATATAACACAAATACTGCTTAATATTAGAAAGTGTGTTGGTCTTCTTAACATGAGTTATCAAAACACACCTTGTGCTAAAAAATTACAAAATGTTCAAAAGCACTCCGTTGGATCGTGCAATAAACCCTGTGTGTGAGATTGCAGATCAGTGATTATGGATTGTTTTCAGTCTCCTGTGTTACTGTTACACAATCCTGTGTAGAAGAGGGTGTGACAGGATGTAAGGGTCCACAGTGCAAAAGTAAGACAGAAAGAGTGACACAGTGTGTGCTTAGTAACCTGGGTAACTTAATGGTTGTTTCAACCATTAGCCACCCACAGCTGACCTCACATGACCTTCTGCAGGCTCTCTGATTGGATAAAGCTGGAGGTATCTTTTTTCATTAAAGTTCACTGATTCGGGCACAAACAGATGAGGCCCGCCAGAGGTGGCTAACACCAGGCTTTCCTCTCTGTTGTTATAGAGCTTTATATTGATGAGAAGAAGCAGAGCTACAAGGACCTGGGCTTCAAAAGGTGAGCAGAAGCGTATGCCTCACCTGTACACCGCTAAGGGGGGACACTATTCACATAAACACTGCAAAGTCAATAACAATCCCTCAATATTGAAGTGAACTATCCTCAGACATATTTACTGCATATGTATGATATTATAGTAGGCAAGTCTATGACATTTAAAAATTAACTATTAATGTTGCTTTGGACCAAGCTGTTTATCAGTAGATAAAAGTTCATCTGAAAGTGATTTTTAACACTGTACTTATAGGAAAACTGGAGTCTTCCTGCACATGTCTCTACACGCGGCAACACATTAATCCAAAGGAAGCTGTGTTACATGCAGAAAACTCAGCATCTGACTACCCTGAATGGAGTAAAACATTACTTTAATATGAGACACCCACTCTGATTATGTTATAGTCTTCCAGCTTTTGCCATGTAACAGTTTACATGCTACATTGTCAGCAACTATAATCAGTTTGCTAGATTCACGTTGTTGCCGATGCCACGCACAGCTTCAGATGATGATGTAATCACAGTTTGCATGCTGGTGAAAATGTACATACACTGTTCATGCATTCAGTACCTACAGTGGTATATTTGGCTGACAGAGGAAACTGTTCAGTCCCTCTGGGGTTAAATGGAACTCTCCTAGACAGTCTGGGACAGACATGCACCCTCAGATAACTGACCTGGGATATCAGAACCTGAGGTCTATGCATGTACACATGGTTAACGGGGCCAGTGGAGGGCAGTTGAGTTTTCCTTATTCTGGTTTGGGACACTCTCATAGGTGTCTCAACAGTGATAATGAGAGTCGGGATGCGGTATGAACCCTCACTGAGACGTGTGTCTGTTACAGATACACTGTCCTGAGCGTGGTTCCTGCTGCCCTGGGGAAGAAGGTTCGAGACATAGTCACCAAGGTAACCTGGCTAATGTAACACAGGTTACTGAGACAATCTGTGAAATGAACATCACGGTTACGCTCTCTGTTTGGTCAGGCTCAACTCAGTGGGTTTACCCTGGGTATGCACTTAAGGGGTGAAAAAATAAGTCTGATGTCTAGAATAGAGACCTATGATAAGTTATCATGACAGTCAGTTGAGCACATCCTTTGCTTAAGCTATTTACTTAGCAACAGTAGAAACACTTTTGAAAAAAATCATGATTGGGTACATGTGTTTGTGTGTGTTAATGTGTGTGTGTGTGTGTGTGTGTGTGTGTGTGTTAATGTGTGTGTGTGTGTTAATGTGTGTGTGTGTGTATGCGTTTTTCAGGCAAACGCACAGGGGATTCAGGGGAACTTCAGTGGAGATCTCCTGCAGAGTGGTGGGATGCTCATCGTAGCCAAAGGTGAGCTACAGACACTGCCCCAGCCTCACCACCAGAGGGCAGCATGGTACTACATCTTCATCCCATTTGTGTAATACCCCACTGTTAAAAATGGGAACTGTCAGGAACAACAGGAGTAGATGGCATTACCACAAACGAGAGTGTGACTGTGACACTGGTGTAAAAAGAACAAATGTGTCATTTTGACCCCCGAAGAGTAATACATGGGTTGTTCACCAGGTCACTGTGATATGTGTAACGTGCACCCACACAGCAGTGCATCTTCTTGTATTGCGCTGCACAGGTGGGGAGACGGTCCTGCTGCACTTTGTCCAGGACTCCCCTGGGGACTTCGTGCCCCTGGAGGACATCGTTAAGGCCCTGGGCATCACCTCCAAGGCACAGTCAGGAGAGAGACCACAGGTAAGAGAAAGCACAGCTGAGGCAGACTACAGGATGACCATGAAAATCTGTAACAAAATGGCTTTAGTCACAAAATGTTAACTCTTTAATAGAGACTAGCTTACATACTAAGATCACGATCAATTATTAGCAAGCAAGACATATTTTGTTTGCATTGTACTACCAAGTTAATTGGCTTGCAACATCCTTGGCTATGATATTTATTTCAATAGTAGGAAAATAGTGACGTTCTCCAAGGTAACAATACATTACTAGAAAACAACAGTATTTGTCACTTAGTATTGAAGCAGTCCAGCTTCACAAACTAGTAGCTACTAGCTTAGTAACTAATGTTATTGATTCATGATGCGTTCAATGTTCAGAACCCCCTAACATTAGCCAGCTAGCTAGGTACTGGCATCTTATTGCAAAATGGCAAAAGACTCAGTAATTAATTTCCAAAATTCTGCCCTCTCCTGTATCCCCGCTTTAGCTAATTCGTTAGTTAAATGTGGTGAGGAGCCACAGAAGTAGAGACTCAGATCTCAGGGATACAGTGGCTATTTCTGTAGAAAACTCAAAAAAAGGATTTGGTTTTAGTACTCTGTAGGTATGGGATTTGCCCCACAGTCCCATAGCTTTGCAGATGGAGTTCCTGCCTTCTCAGCATGTGATACAGTGGGTTACAAATGCTTTGCCCTGGCTGGATATGAAACACAACAAATAAGGAGTAACACAGCAGTAATGTGTGATAATGTGAGAAGAGTGGGAAGGAAAGTGTGGGTAGCTAGCTGGATGTTTCTGTCCGTTGAGTCTGTTGGAGATCCCCCTGGAGCGGCTGCTCACCCTGCTGGAGGAGGGCTCAGCGCGGAGCAGCAGCAGTGGTGTCACAAGCCCAGCGCCGCCGGCTCACGGCCTCCCAGCCTGTCCTCGTGTGGCTCTGTCCCTTTTTGACCTCTGTGGGGAGCCGTAGAACAGGGCTGAAGCACAGAGGAGGCTGTGTCTGACACCTGCAGCCCCGCGGTGTTGCCGTGGTGATGACGCATCGCTCCGAGCATCGCAGATGCGTGTCCTGATCTCTTCCGAGGAGGCACCTCTGCAGATCTGGAGTTTTCCCATAAACTGTCTGTCTGTGGGACGGCCTGCTCCGTACTCTTATCAGCCCTTTCTGACAGGGTGATGTGGCCCTCGCTCTCTGATTACCACACTTTAGGGATGTGCACTTAGGGAGGCGATGCGGCGGAACCCCCTCTCTGCAGCATTGGATCTGGTGTGGTTACCTGCCCTAGCTCTCCACCCCTCCGTCCCCACCTGTGAGCCTGGTGCCACCTTTACCCATTACTGAGCTTGGGAAAGGAGAGAAGTCGAAGGAGAACGGTTCCACGGTGACGGACCAGTGGCTGAGTGGGTTGTAGAGTGGCACAGTGGTAAGGAGCAGGGCTCCTAACCAGAAGGTTGCTGGTTCTCCCTTGGGCAAGGCACACAACCCATAATTGTCTCAGTAAAAACAGCCAGTTGTGTACATGGATAAAACTGTGATCTATGTGAGTCACTCTGGATAAGAAAATATGCTAAATGACAGTAATGGGTTTCTGATAGCAGCCTCCTAGATAGCAACTTTGGAACGGATCCATGGGTAGATCTTTGAGGGCACTGAATAGATTCCCACTTTGATAGGGTAGAAACAGCCAACCCAGAAAACAGAAATCACACAGAATGGAAAAACCAGGGTAGCGACAGCAGTATCAGTGCAGCTAAGGGGCTCTATGTTTATTAATCCTGTGAAAATCAGCCATTAATGTGAAAGGCATGTGAGAGGGGGAGAATAATGGCAGCATTCAGTGACACAGGAAAAACAGAGCCGCTCTCCTTCTGCCAGTCTGGGTGGAGGCAGGGCCAGGCTGTGTGTGTACGATCTGTCAGGCCTAGCCAGCAGGCAGACAGAGATACCCTGGGAAAAGTCGAACAGGTTTTTAAACGCTGACTGCTCTGCGTCACCAGCAGAGCCCGCTGACCTTTGACCTGATCTCTGAGTGTCACACACAACTCATTTTTCACGGTTGCGTCACTCGCCTCTCCTCGGGGGTTTCTCGTCACATCACCAGGACATTTTGTTTTCGGCGTTCAGCAGACCGTCGCGAGTTCAGAGTCTCGGGAATGTTTAAAAATACAGCATAGTACAAAGCAAACACTTACCCCCACTCCCTCACCACCACCAACACCACCCCCAGCACCCCCAGCACACGTGGGGGGTGTTTCTCTCACTCTCTGGGACGGTGGTACGCCAGGATACTCATCCAGGACAGATAATCCTGAGGAAGATGATGAGAGAGAGCACCAGGAGCCACCCCTCCTGTGATTGGCTGGCGGATTTAAATGCACCCTTTTGCAGGGTCAGATGCAACATTCCTCCCTCTAAGATGACACTATATAAGGTGCAGAGGGAATATTGGAATATTGAATTTGGAATGGTTGCATAAGCAGGTCTGTGTTCTCGCTGACGCAGTTGCAGTAAATGGATTAAACCTGAACTGCAGAACCCTCAGTGTGAGTGTCCCACCACCTTTTCCAACTGCAGAGGTAGCACCAGACGCCCATGAGCTGGCGCTGAGGCTGGCTGGCCCAGGACTGTGTGATTGCGTTCGTATCGTGTCCCTCCTAATTAGAGTTGCAGCACATGAAGATACCAAATGTTGGTGACCGCTCAGGTGGAGACAGTTACCTGAACTTCATCTGCAGTCCAACACTTGCTTTCTCCTGAAATAAACTTCACTCATATTACTCCCAACTTCCACTGGCAGCAGCAATGTCCTACACAGGATATGAACCAAGCCCTGAGCCCTGAGCCCTGACCTCTCTGCAGTTACAGGCAGATTCTCTGTCGCCCCCCCCCCCCCCCCCAGCACAGTGCCCAGTGCAGTCAGGTCTGGAAAACACACTTTCTGTGAAGAACAGTGCAGTGAGTGAAAAACAGGATGGACGGCCACCCCTTCACCGCTGAGAAGGCGACGTGGCGTACACTAAAGGCGGCCATTTCCTGTCCCTCAAAGAGTTCAGATCCTGTGGGAGGCATGTGCTGTGTTCTCTCTCAGATATGAAGAACAGCACCGTCACGCCCCCCCAACACACACGTATACACACACACACTGGGCTGAAATTGAGGTATGACTGAAGTGGATGTGTAGATACCGTGAGTCTGCCAGTGCAAGGTGCTTTTAACAGGATATCTCTGCATTATTCTAAACTGTACCCTCTGTATCAATACCATGTGAGAGGGAGTGTATGCACCATATGTGTGAGTATATGTCTACATTGTTGTGTCTGTGTTATGGGTGATGGAGGGGAGTGGTGTGATTGCTATGGTTATATCTGTTGGTATTGAGGACAGTGACCTCATCATCTGTGACATCATCTCACTGATGCTACAGCAATGCTACCTCATTACCTTGTTACCTCTTGCTATCCACCCTGACCCAAAGCCTCACTCACCCACCGAAATCTCCACCACTGTAGGAGTGGATTAATATTTATCTTCTTCTCTCTTCCAGTGCGATTCTGAAGTGTGCACGAGATGAAGGCTGAGGGTGTAATTCGGCGTCCTGCCACAGGGGGCGCTGCAGCCTGGGGAGCTTGGACACTCTTCCTGGCTAAGAAGCATCACCTCCAGAATTTCGTCCTTCGATAAACATTACAGTGATTCTTATATAACACTCCCTGGTTTCAACGCTTTGTGTTCTGCTATATATGAGGAATAAATATAAACTCTTGGTGATGTGAAGGTTAAAAATGCTGATCTAGGTTTTCAGTTTTCTGCAGATCGGTCACTGTGCACTACAGCATTGCCACAGTGGAAATGTGAAGTGAAACAGACTCTTTGATACCGAGTCGCTGAAACAATGACAGTTGATGGGATAAAGATGTTGTCTCTGCTGAAGGTTAACACGCTGTCAGTTTCGTCTCGCAGTTCACAGTGCACAGCGCAAAACCAAAGTCAGCTTTGTATTAAACAGGGGACATAAGGTGAGTGATGAAAAAAAAAGATTTTCAGGGTCAAATTAGATCACCTGCCGTAAATATCACAATAGCTCCCCTTCTGCCGTGGCGAACATCGCTGGAGGGTAGGAAGTTTCAGGCCTTGTTTGTCTCGCTGGTCTGGCCGCTCGGATTTAATGCCTGAAAGGAAACGTCCAGCTGGCTAACGTGATTACCCCCTGGCTGTGCCCTTCCTGTGGGCCGGTCCACGCTGTCTTCACATGCAGAACATTCCGCCTAATCAGAAATGATGACCGCCTCTGTGCTTTTCATCGAAGATAAAATAATCCAGCATGCACTGTGTAACGCACTTATTCTAGTATTTTACATTTATATATGTCAGCAATGTTGTCTCGTTGGAATATTAATCAGAGTTTTATACACTGAGAAAAACCAAAGGCATGCCTGTTTCTAACTGGTTTTGTCTTTTCTGAGCATACTGTGAATTTGTATACTGACAATTATTTGGAAATTGTGTTTAATTAAAAGATTTGTTCGGATGAACTTTCCTGAATAAGTGTAGTCTGTGTATTTTTATCATTACAAATATGCATGAGTGTCAGTGAGTGTAAAATTTACTTCATGTAGATATTCTGTTCTGTATTATACCAGCTATTAAAGTTTACTGGACTGGCATATGTGACACACACAGTTTACAGCAATTATCACAGGTGGACAACAGGTATTTCAGCTGAAAGGTGAATGATGTAATGTGATGAAAGAGTTGTTTTAATACCAGAGCATTGCTTTAATACCATTATTAATTATATTTTTAATAAAAAAATACTGCATGTGGCTGTAGAACAGTCAGTATGTATTTGTCAAGGCACTTTGACACTTGACACATTACACATAATTTTACATGGTTTAGTGGTTATATCAAAGATCAAAACCTGTTTTTCAAAGCAACAGCAAATAATATAAATATTACAGTGCTACATTGTTGTGTATCCAGTATTTCATCTTCCATCTTATCATCTTCACCATAATTATCATCATCATAAGAAAAATAGTCATAATCGTCATTATTACCATTATTATTTCTCATTCTATTCACTGTAATTATAGATGTGTCCGCTATTTTCAAATGCTTAGTGTGCATGTTTTTGGTTTTGTCAGGGTGCTGCCTGTTGGCCATTCAAAGACCTTCCTATCTACAGGTCCTGGAACAGGGTATGAAAAGGATATCGGAGGTCTGAGAGAGGTTAGAAGAGCCTCTGAAACAGTGATGAACATGTGTCCAAATTTATAGGGTAACCAGGTCCTAAATCCCACGTCTCACCTCTGTTCTGGTGTTTTATTGTTTTTCACAGAGAGTTCTCTGTGTAGGGTAACATTAACATAATTCTGTGTTTGTTCCACTGTATTCCAGTGTTACTATTAACATCATTCTCTGTGTGTTTTCAGGGCAGGGTGAAGCTAACATGGGTTTCCCATAATTCTTTCCCAGAATTATTCTGTTAAATAGTGACCACACTGGTCCCAGTACCAGTAACCCTCCCTTTGCCATACACAAGCCATTGAGAGGAAACCTCCCCTTTATGCTGCCCTGTACTGAAACCTCCCCTTTATGCCGCCCTGTACTGAAACGAGCAGCAGCATATTGGGCTCGTTTGACTGGGGCAGGGTCGCTGAGGCAAGGCAAATGCGATCCTCAGACACACTGCAACCAATGGCTGCTTCTCGCTCATTGGAGGACAGGTGCTACTCCGCGGACGTCAGTGAGCAGGTTGCAGATGCCTGTTGGGTCACAGGGTGACTGAGAATGGTAAAACGAGCAACACCTGCTCACTTACCCACCCCCATCCCCGGCAGAGCAAAGCTAATTTGTTCTGCCACTGTGGGCTCCCAGACGTCACTGGCTGACGATAATGCTGGGATCAAACCGGGCCATAGAGCTCAGCTTGCGCTCAAGGCAAGTGCCTTCACCATTGAGCTGTTCATCAGCCTGCAGAAGCATATTTTTGCCATATTTCATATTTAAACATGTTTATTGAGTTCTCAGGCCTGTCTCCTGTCTGTAGCTTGATGATGCAGCTCGTTAGATGCTGCCCTCCAGACCACCTGCTCGGCTTCCCATTCTACACTCGTTATTTTTAATGAAGGTCTAGCCGGCGGTCTCGCCTGCTACCGCTGCTGTAATGAGATGCCACACCCCTGTCTATCTGTGAGGGTTTCACAACAGGCCATTTCCTCAAACACCATCTCAGAGCCTCTCATCTCTAATGCTGCCCTCCTACATCCTGTCTCCCTGGCAACGCATCCAGCCGGGGGATGTAATTCTGTCTGAATCTCACTCTGAGGAAAGAGCAATAATGCTCTTTCGGTCGCTCCTGGCTGTCACACCGCCCTGCATCTGAAGTGCGCTTCACCCCTCTGTTAATTCACAGGGACCATGTTCTCTGGCACTGTGTACAGATGAGAATTGAGACACTGAAGGACTGGGATCAAAGACTTTTAAAAGACAAAGAACATTCAGCCTTTTAAAAGACTCAGACAAGACTCCTGTGGATTTTTTAAACTGAGTTCTGCTTCTGTTGCAAGGCGTTTCAGACTAGGCAGTAATAACAATGATTGATGACATGAACAAGCCACACAGCTGACCTAGGCTAGTCACTTTGCTTATAGTGTAACATCTGTATTTAGCACTGTGCAAAGCTTGGTCCTAGTCGGTCGAAAAGTCACTGCTTCCACTACGAGTCCAAACGAATTTCCATATATACACCCTCAGTTTTCCTACCTATGCAGCTTGAAAAAAGCTTCTGTAATGAACTTCCTCAGCACCATTAAAAAAAATTGAAAACTTCAGCCAAGTCCTCTCTGAGTCTCATTATGCTGAGAATAAAAAGATCAAGAGTCCAATAGCTGTACTTGCGCCTCAACACCAGAATCAGGTATCCATGCAATTGTTGGACACGTCCGTGCACATACCTGGGAGGCCGCTAAGCGGGTTCCTAACTAGTTACGGCCAAACAGCAAAGCAAGAATCCCACTAAAGTGGGTAATACTACAGAAAGAAAAAAGCAGTGACTTCAGAGAAATGGGACTGTATGTTTATTAATCCTGTGAAAATCAGCCATTAATGTGAAAGACATGTGAGAGGGAGAGAATAGCGGCAGCATTCAGTGACACAGGAAAAAACAAAGCAGCTCTCCTTGTGCCGGTCTGGGTGGAGCAGGGCCAGGCTGTGCGCGGCCGCTCTCAGATCTGACACCGCTGTAGCTCTGCAGGGCCATGCAAATCACACTCAGGCCAATGATCTTACTGTAACTCCCTGTCTGCGCGGCAGCCTAATGTGTCTGGCAGACAACACTGTGGAATACTGTGCAGGAAATTACAGCCAGGACGTTACGACCACCTTTCACTTTGGTAAGTGTCAGTTCATGCAAATTCATACGTTAGTCTTCATGTCTCTGTATCTGAAGGCACTGTCCTTTGAGTCATGGAAATTCATAGAGACCACTATATTTCATAGCTAATAAATGCATTTATATTGAATGATAAATACAGTACAAAAAAGAAACAAGAAGCTCAACTGAGCCAATTCTACACATATTAAATCAACGGTGTTTAAATAAGATGATGTTTGGAAAGCCACACTTTGAATGGAAAAACCATATTAAATGCTTACCGACTTAATGCTTAAGTCAATTTATAATAAGTTTACAATAATATGATTTTACATGATTTTAATGATAATACAATCACTATATATGAAATAGTTCAAACAAAAAACTCCAAAGTCTGAAGTCAAAATGTACAGAAAACTCTCAGGATAAAGATTAAAGCTGATCTTTAAAGTCATACAGTCACAGGATGTAAATCAGATTACTGAAGTTGGTGTGATAAATTGGCCTTGTAGAAAGAGGAGGGCTGGCTTGCTTTCTTTTCCATTTCTTTCCTCACTGCAGTGTTTTTGTGAACACAGAGAGGCTGTTAAACGTCCTCTCTCAGCGAAACTCCCGCAGGCTGCATAAAGACAGAAAATGAATGTGGGTTTGTGACAGCACACAGCCCCTGTGGGCCTCCGAGCCTCTCTCACCACAGGAGTGCCGTTACCTCTCCGTCTGACCAGCAGGGGGCAGTGTTGCCAGAGCAGGCAACACGCCACAGGGTCTGAGGAGGCGGCGGAAGCCAGCAGACGCTGTTCTCTCTCCTCATAATGGCTCCAGCAGGGAAGCCCCCGCCTGCAGTGCCCTTAGCGCTCCGATGCAGCTGTTTGTGCAAGCTCACTCGTAAACAAGAACAGCAACACCCCGCACCTCAAGAGCGGGAGGCAAACAGATTGCACATCTGCTGTTCCTCCCCCCTTCCCCTTTGCTGAGAGCACCAGATGAGGGTCCATGCTAAATGGCAGCATAATGCTACCTTTAGCCTTCGGAAATGAGTCTTTACGCTTAGTGTTCAGACAGTGAGAGTTCCGTAGTCCTATAATAATCCATACCATGCCCACCATGCGCTGTGATTGGCTGCCCCAGTGGTGTGATCTCAAGATGGTGGTCAGGGATGCCGCCACCCGGCCACTGGTCCAATCCGCGAAAAATGATCAGCTATGGAGGGGAGGTTGCCGTGGCTACCACACCCTGCATTTCACCTTGGGGTTCATGGGACTGCCGGGTTTACAGTGAAACACCTCGGAGAATGCTTCAAAGTTCTGCAGGGAACCCATCACCCTGGGGCAAGAGAGAATGTTGAGTAACACATTACAGGTTTTAACAAGGTACTTCCATGTCCCATTTCCATTTCTTCAGGGGTTTACCAAAGGGAGTCCTTTTGGAAGCCAGTGAAAGTATGATACTCTTTAGCTGTAGTACCCTACCTGAACTCCAGGGGGCTGTGTGAATCTGTCTTGATGGCCTGGCTGGCATACTCAGGCCGGTAGGAGCCACACCAGACCTGAGGGAAGGATTTGACCAGAGAAATTCAGCATCACTGAGTAACAGTAACATTTTGTGAAAGAATGAAAAACAAGGCACAGCCATGCCTGTGTGATGTCACCAGCCACCTCTCAAAGGAGTCCAGACTCCTCAGTGTTGCGTGAGATCGCGGTTTGAGTCCTGGCAAAGCTTTAATCGTTACAACATGCCGAACATTGCACTGAACGCTTTACAGCTAATCTCAAGCTGCATTTCAAACCTCCACTTTGTTCACTCCTTGACTCACTTTAAGTGTTGGAAATGTCTCCCTGTTTTCCCTGAAGAGGGCCCCAGTACAACAACAGGCTAATCTCAGTAAATACACTTGGGCACTAACAATAACACAAGCCCTCAGACTTACAGGATTGCACGACAGCCAGTAGCCAGAATGCTTTTGATGCTGCATTCAAGGCTTTGTTATTTATTATTATTTATTTGATTCCTGACAGCCAATCATCCATTTCATATGAAAGTGAGTTCAGAGCTCAGTGATCAGGGCTGCACTGACTCCACTCTCCCGCCACTGTCCCTCTTTCTGGTGTAATGGTACATCTCCTCCCTCCCTCTCTCCCCACCCCTCTCTCACCTGGGCAAAGTTCAGGAAGAAAAGCTGTTTGTGATTGAGGTCCAAGCCAGGTAAAGCAGGGTCCTCCCCATTTTTTTCCACCCACTTCAGGTACGCCTGGCAGAGACACACACACACACACACACGCGCACACACACACACACACACACACACACACAGGAGTTAATCTCAACACACTGATGGTACCAGGCTTAAGCGTGCTAATATAATGCTGTGACCTCTCCTGACCTTGTAGGCTTGCCGGATCCCTCCGTTGTCGGCAATGTTTTCACCCAATGTCCTGATGCCACTGACCTGCAGGTCACAGAGAATGACAGCATGGATCAGTCTCAGTGTATAAACCCACTCCTGAAGTAACCACACACTCTCAATCAAACTGCAGCACTCATCACATTACATTAGTACATTATTCTCATGTTATCCACTTGGATATTTATATTATAAATACACATTATACAGCTGGATATTTACTGAGGCAAGTCTGGGTTAAGTACCTTGCCCAAGGGTACAACAGCTGTGCCTCAGCAGGGAATCAAACCAGCAACCTTTTGTTCACGAATCCCGCTCCTTAAAACTATGCTATACTGCCTCCCTTACACCATGTAGTTTTTAGGAGCATGAATCATGATCATTAGTGAATTTACTCAGGTCCGTTTACCTGCCATGACTGCTTTCCATGTCGACTCCACACATCCACTTTGTATACTGGCTATAGTCACCGGCCTTACAGACTGCACTCACATTCATACTGAATACACTCACCCATTTCCACATAGACCATACTAACTCACATACCAAACATACTCATCCATTTCCATATATACTATACTCATTCACCCTCTGTATTAACTACACTCATTGACTGCTCTCCCTCCCTCTCCACACTGTGGCACCGGCTCAGCTCTCCCTCCCTCTCCACACTGTGACACCGGCTCAGCTCTCCCTCCCTCTCCACACTGTGGCACCGGCTCAGCTGTGGCACCGGCTCAGCTCTCCCTCCCTCTCCACACTGTGGCACCGGCTCAGCTCTCCCTCCCTCTCCACACTGTGACACCGGCTCAGCTCTCCCTCCCTCTCCACACTGTGACACCGGCTCAGCTCTCCCTCCCTCTCCACACTGTGGCACCGGCTCAGCTCTCCCTCCCTCTCCACACTGTGGCACCGGCTCAGCTGTGGCACCGGCTCAGCTCTCCCTCCCTCTCCACACTGTGACACCGGCTCAGCTCTCCCTCCCTCTCCACACTGTGGCACCGGCTCAGCTCTCCCTCCCTCTCCACACTGTGACACCGGCTCAGCTCTCCCTCCCTCTCCACACTGTGACACCGGCTCAGCTCTCCCTCCCTCTCCACACTGTGACACCGGCTCAGCTCTCCCTCCCTCTCCACACTGTGACACCGGCTCAGCTCTCCCTCCCTCTCCACACTGTGGCACCGGCTCAGCTCTCCCTCCCTCTCCACACTGTGGCACCGGCTCAGCTGTGGCACCGGCTCAGCTCTCCCTCCCTCTCCACACTGTGACACCGGCTCAGCTCTCCCTCCCTCTCCACACTGTGGCACCGGCTCAGCTCTCCCTCCCTCTCCACACTGTGGCACCGGCTCAGCTCTCCCTCCCTCTCCACACTGTGACACCGGCTCAGCTCTCCCTCCCTCTCCACACTGTGGCACCGGCTCAGCTCTCCCTCCCTCTCCACACTGTGGCACCGGCTCAGCTGTGGCACCGGCTCAGCTCTCCCTCCCTCTCCACACTGTGACACCGGCTCAGCTCTCCCTCCCTCTCCACACTGTGACACCGGCTCAGCTCTCCC
>NC_050588.1:38967500-38995000 GCF_013368585.1 Megalops cyprinoides | reverse complement strand
CCTGAAAGATTCAGAAACGCGGACAGCGCACAGACCGGTCAGCGTGGGGGGTGCAGACAGCGCACAGACCGGTCAGCACGGGGGGGGGGGGACTCTCGGGGCTGTAACACTGACTCACCCTTCAGCACCACCTCCAGCTCGTCCCGCAGGATGTCGAACACACTGTACCGGGAGCTGGGGTCCGGGATGACCTGCCGGGCCAGCCAGCCCCCGCACGCGTACTGGTAGAAGTTCTGGCACGGGTCGGCGGCTGGGTCCATGTTCCGGAGCAGCCTGGAGGCTGGACAGCGAGCAGGGAGGAGGAGGTTTGGTTAGATGGGAGGTGAAGGCGGTGAACGGCATGATGGGATACGGTTGGATGGTTTGTCGTGTCGTCCTTACGTGCTGACACATGGCAGAGGGAAAGCAGGGACAACTGGAAGCCTCTGTGAGAATATCAGAGTTGCTCATGACACTCACCCGCAGTTACACACTCTGGGGTGACACACATATTGTTGACACTGCGGCGATGCAATGACCCTGAAAGGACAAGCCACAGAGAGACAACACACAGAAAATTCAACTCATCACTTGTCTGAACATTTGGGATGCATTTGGAACATTCAGATACAGACCTCTGAAAACAGTTGGTCACTTTTTCGCCCAAAGCACCGAGCTTACATGGCATGGTGGACAGCAGAATGGTACCTCTTTGCGCTGAGATCGAGGAAGCGCCCTCTAGTGGCCCCTATGAGGAGGACACTTCTTCTTCCACAGGTGCCGCTGTTCTAGGACTTTTGGTTGACGTTCTGACTCACAGGCTGTGTCAGACATGTCGCTGGTTTCTCACTGTCTGCCAGTGTTGCTGAGACAGCAGACGGGATTTAGCCACGGGGAGCACGCGGGGGTGACCCCCTTGGTTGGGCACGAGCCAGCAGTTGCCATTCTGCCTTCTTTTTGAAAGTACCTGTCCTACACCTATTCCTTCACTGTACCTCATTATAAAATGGTCTGTATAAAAACCTAAAGTATGGTTTTACAAACAAAAGTGTGCCTCAAAAATCGTGGGCCAAATTCTGCTTGATTCTATAATACGATTGCGTTCTGTTTGGCTACTACAGCTGTGCTTTACACGTTGGTGAAGTTGTCATAGGCAAACTCTGAAGACTGGGCAAAAGTACATTAAATACTGCTGCACAGCGCGGGGATATCAGGAGGTGCGAATAGGCTTTATTTCTAAAGTACGAGGATTCTCTATACTTGTTAAAGGACCATCTGCATCGCTGACGTCACGAAATAAGGTATTAGTTCAATTATATTTCCAGTGACTCCCGATATGTTTCCCGATAGATGCTTACAATTTTAGATGCCTTCCCATATTTCGTGTCAAAATTAGTATTAATGATTATATTTCATGAATATTCGCCCTGTTCTATTAGACCTATAGTCTGTTACTGAAGTTGTGTAACAATAAAAATCAAATATAGATGCGGTCTCTCTGTCTTTATGCATTAAATTTCAAGGATGGCACAAATAATTCAGCATATGCAGATATTTGCAAACACTTCTTGTAAGTCGCTCTGCATATGCGTCTGCCAAATTAATCAATTTAAAATTTCTGCATAATCAAACTTTACCTGTCATATTTTATTAAATATGATGTAGCCGTAGGTGGAGAAAGTCAATATTTTGGGTTTGTTTTCTCGCAGTTCAATCGGGCAATAAACTGCATGACTTACTGATATGATGAACTACATATTGAGGTATCCCAGGTAACCTCCAACGGCAATGTTAAAAAAAAAACCTGCTGAACTTGATTTCAATACCAATAAAATCAATGACTCCTCTTGTATCTGACTGGCACTGGGTGTGCAGGTGTCTCGGCGAGCGATTGTGTTCTGCAGAAGTGTTCATTTAAAAAACTGAACAAATTAATAGTAGCGCTTTAAGAATTAAATCAAAGTTCTCAAAGAAAGAATTATACTCACGCCCTTCGAACCACCAAGATGGCTTACGTATAGATTACATTATAGTCATTGAGTAGACACTGTTACCCAGAGTGACTTACATGGGTTAAAATTTTGACATGTTATCAACTCGAACAGCTGGATATTTACTGAGGTAATCCTGGGTTAAGTACCTTGCCCAAGGGTACAGCAGCAGTGCCTCAGCGGGGAATCGAACTAGCATATGTTCGGTTATGAACCCTGCTCCTTACCACTACGCTACACTGCCGCCAACTCATATATTACGTTCTTATATAAGGAATATACTCTACGGGAAATCGTATTTGATTGCCTTTTACCTATCCTCCCTCTGTATTTATGTCACTATGACATAATACATTCTTGATCAACAGTAGCCTATTGATCATTGCATGTTTTGATTATAATATAACCAAAAAGATGTAATTAAAAGCGTTGATATTACGTCAAAATGGATATTTGATAAGCACATTAACTCTCTGCGTCCTTCATCTGAAAATGTTTAAGCCAGGGTAAATAATTATCAAAATTATTTTTGATGATTTGATGTGTATCGCGCAAAAACGAACCATTCTTTTATGTATAACTATAATAAAGAGATTTCACCCTCAACCCCAATGCAAACTATTCCGCTAATGATCATTGCCACAATTTTGTTGGATCCCTGTGACGTGCAGATTTAATCTTCTCCTCTTAGAGGATACCGATGAGGAAATGACAGAAGTAAGTCTTATCTGATTATCAGATATTATCTCCATATCAGTGGAGGTGCTGTGGCCCCTGGGTCTTACCTTTCAAAGAGGAGGTGTACACCACCACGAGTCCGGCCAGCGCGCAGCTGACCAGCAACAGCAGCACGGAGAGTCCGATCTCCACCACGGTCCAGCGGCGCTTCCCCGGTGTGGTAGACTTATCCACAATGTCCATCTGACTTTCAGATTTGCCCATTCTCGGTGATTAACAAAGTTTTTTTCTGGATGTGTTGTAACAGTCTGAGTCTGTGTGTGCGCAACAGGCTGCGTGGTCTAGTATGTGACTGACAGCAAAAGAATAAGGTAAAGGTCTCTAGCATACAAGCTGTTCTTCACAGGATGTTTGTCTGTAAAAACTAAAGCGCAGAGTACAGAACCCGAATGGTTATCGACTTGTACTCGTCGCCCAGGGAGAGCAATCGACCTCACGGACAGCGGTGCGTGTGCTCGTCCGTGTCGTTATAACCGAGGCTTCCACCCGGCAGCGCATGCTGGTGTGACACCGAGCCCAGCGCCAGCCCCGCAGCCGCGAACCTGCTCTCCAGCTGACCGGATGTTTGCCGCCGCGCTCTCGTCCGTGGCGAGCAAACTGACGCTTTGCGGTGCAGTTAGCAGCTATTAGACACCCTGGGGGAAATGGAACTCTGTCAACCACTGGGCGCGGTCGCGGATGCTACAGGATGTACCTGAACACACGCAAGACGTGTATTTATGAGACTTGGCACCCTCGGAGACATTCTGGCGCATCGGATCACTCCGTTTTAGTTTAAACCGAAGAGTTACACCATCTCATCCAAGTACCATACATGGGCAGCGCCAGGGAGGGGCTTGGGGGTGCTGTAGCTACCCCTAGGATGGCATTGTAACTGTCGCGGAGCGGGTACTGCGTAAGTGCGCGTGTCGGGGGGAGTTGCAGTAGATTATTAAACTGTGGCGACCGGCACATTAATGGGAAACCCTAAATTTCAGAGCACCCTCGCTGAAAAGTCAAGCAACCCCATAGCACCAGCAAAAGAAAAATCTCTGGCGCCGCCCCTGAGTACCAATGCTGACAAGAACACATTACATTTTATTTCAATACACACTTTGCTGCTTTGTTTTGTTGTGACATCATTTCAAAGATTACTCTCCATGAAACATTGCAACCAAGAGCAACAAATGGGAGTAATTCATGCTGCAAAGATCACGACACAACTGCTGCTGTTAAGGAGAACATAAAACTCTGAACATAGAAGACGGACTGCAGCAGTCCCACGTGGGACGTGTGGAATGTTTTGTCTTTCCTGACCCCACAGTCAATCAAACATTACCCCATACCTCAGTTCTCTCCTGAGCGCTGTATTTGTGCCGTTATACAACGAGAGTGGCGCGCTGTGAAGAGATTTAAACCATGTGATTTCAAATGCTGTTTCCGAGATCCTGTGAGACTTGGTTTATTACCAGTGGTGTTTGCAGTTTGTGGAAACAACAATACTCAGGCAAAAGTGGAATTACCAGTCAGCTGGGGAAACAGAGGCAGCTCTGCATGATATTGGCACGTTGTTCTCTCCCAGCAGTTCTGCAATGACGCGTGCTTGCTTACTCACAGTTGTGAGTCCTCTGTTGATTGGCAGACACAGTGGCAGGTTGCAATTTCCTGCCACATACGTTCCCACACGCGCGAGAGCGGACAGAGGGTCAGTGTTTTCTGTTTGGCTGGCAGACACTGTGCCGGGAAGCCTGCCGCTGTTCTATTACACCGCCTGCTGCCACAGCAGGGAATGAACGATGTCCGAGAATGGATCAGCTGTCCATCAACCTGATGAATGTGCACGCATGGATATGGATATGGATATGGATATGGATATGGATATGCAACCCCTCGCAGCATATCTGGCAACCCCGTAATGACTGTGTGTCTGGCAACCGGAGGGAGAAGGGGCAGAATCACCTATCCATGCAGTACCCTCCTTCTGGCGGAACCACTGATTCTGTCTCCTAACAGGGGCTCCATTAGCGCTCTTTCACTCCCAGCCCATTCTAAAGGAGGATGGAAGCTGTCCAGAAATGTAACACTGAAGGATCCTGTTTGAAAGGGATCCACAGTGTGTGACAGCATCTGCAGGGACCTAAGACGGATAATGTTACTGTGCCATCTCCCCTACTGTGCCTCCTCATATTTAACTGCAATCACTTATCCATACAAGGACAGGGTATAACTTTATACACCAGAGTTAACACCTTCTGAGACTATCAGCCCATAAAAGCATTCATTTATAAGTTAGTAGTCCTAGTCTATAAATCAGTGAAACAGCTGTGATGTAATACTGTCCTCCTCCTGCAGAGGCCGTCTGACAGATCGTGTGATGGGCCAACAGTTCAGGCCTCACCCCCTCTTCCCTGCTGCCTGGCCGTGGCCACACTGACTGGCAGAGGGGACTGTGCATTTGGTGAACTCTTACTCTAATGGGTAGTAGTGGCTGGCTCTCCAGATCGTCAGTCTTTTTTGTTCGTTTGTTTGTTAGTTTCTCCATATTTGGAGACCAGCTGGCAGAGATTTGGGTTGTGTTAGAGATCAAGCAGCTTCTTCTGTACAAACAACTGTTCTTATTTTCCATATTCTGCTTCCACAATATTAAAGTAAAATAGTCAGGGAAAATGGATGTGAAGCAAGGAATATTAGTATATTTCTAGTTATGGTTGATATGATCACTGGTTGTGTACTAAACAGGTGTTAATATTATCTACTGTCACACTATGGTAAATGATAACAACATTCTTTCCTACCCTTTGTCTCTCTCCACAACGTATAGCTGTATTGTAAATGCTAACCCTACGTTTTGTTGAGATGTGGATTGTGGTGGTCTGGTGTGTGCAATGTCTGAATCATTACAGGGCCGTGTGTTATTCAATGCGATGCTGTAGTGTAATGAGGTGGAGATGAGTGCAAATCATCTAGCTGAGATAATGTCTGCTTTCTCTTTCAAATAGCTGTCCTCCTGTCCAGTAATGATGCCTCATTTTATTCTGCAAGAGTCCCTAACTGTGTGCCACTGCAGGAAAAACCGATGTAGCCATTAGAGATATATTACCAGTGCATTGTATATGCCAGTGTAAATTTGTGCTGCAACTAGTCTGTGGCTAACTGCTTCAATCTAAACGAATATAGGCTTTGAAAAACAAGCTCAGCAAGCTTTTTAATTAGGCTGTTACGGGAAATGTTTACACGTTGGAAACGTTTTCTATGAAAGAAAAGCACACTGTATTCTCAAACATAAGTGCATTTACCCTGAACAGTTCAAACTGTGTTTCCACTTAATATTTCCAACATGTTTTGCAGCCTGTTCCTAATATTTCCTTTTGTTGTTACATGTACTTGGCAGATGCCTAGTGCTGTTGAAGAGTTCAGGGATCTGTTATATCTCAACAAAAAATGTATATATCAACAAAAACAGCAAATCACTCACATGTACAAATCACACACTGTCAAAAGGTCACTAAATGCCTATATGCAAAAATAGTTTTGCCAGTCAAAGTACCGGTGTGAATATGACACCAAATTACAGCTAAGGACTGAGGCTACATTGCCTCACACAGACTAAAGGGCATTATTTCTAATGAAGGCCTGTCTTCTTTCATGCAGCCTCCCTCTGCGGTTCCTTATTGTAGTGTCAGCAGCATCGGATGACTTGCAATGACGTCAAAATCATCAAAAGATGAGAGAGAAAGTGCAAAATGGTGCACTTACTCTCAATTGATCAAAACTTAATTTGTTACAGTACATTTTTACAGCCGAACTTCCCCATAGCACTGGGCAGTGTATGTTTTTCAGAACAAATGAAAAAGTTAAAACCCATTGTTAATTGAGATAAAAAATGGAAAATTATTCCCTGACACCCCAGGCATTTTTCAGCCATATTAAGCTGTATTAATTCTGTATGTTTAAATGAAGATACTGTATCTCGGACAAAAGCGATTTGTGAGGATTCAGACCTCTAAGTATAGTGTTTTCTTCTGTATGACACCCTGAAAAGGACTGTATGAAAATGGCAATATACCTACAAACAACCCATTACATGGCAGGATGACGTACTTGCTGTCCCATTTATAGGTTCCTGTCTTAGGTCAACTCCTTCCTGTTACATGGTCTTTCCTTTTTATGCCATGTCAGACTCCTTGTTAGACTCCTTCCTGTTTGTTACACTCCTTCTTGGTTGGGTGTTTCCTCGTTGTTAGACTCCTTCCTGGATGACTGTTTCTTGTTAGAATTTCCTGTTTGTTAAGACTCTTTCCTGTTACAGTGCTTTCATCTTCTTAGACTCCTTTCTGTGTGTTTCAGGAAATTACCAGAAGGATGTAAGACACAGGGTCCAATACTCTACTGACCCTCTCTCCCTTGTGAAACACCACTTACACATCATTCATACTATGTCCTAATTCTCTCTTTCAAAGGATCTGCTGAAATCCAGAGGAGATGTCAGGTCATCAGTCATTACATCCAGCTGTGTAGATGGTTCCACGGTGAATTAAATGGTGACCATTGTGAGCCACCGTGGTGAAACACATCAATTATGTAATAATAAAAAGAATGGCAATGGAGAGGAACCGAGGCAGGGAGAATGGAGTGTGTGTGTGTGTGTGTGTGTGTGTGTCCGTGTGTTTGTACATGTGTGTGTGTTGGTGGGGACTCACTGAGCATTGCAGTGAGCACACTGAGCACATCAGACATTGCACTGTGTGTGTGTGCGCGTGCATAAAAAAAATCAGATGAATACCCACTGTGTACCTTGACTTGCTGCTCCCGTAATGAGACGGCACAAACATGCTCATACCCGGTTTGTCCCTGAACCACATTTCAGAGGCAGAGCGTTAGTTAGCATCTGATTTCAAAGGCAGAGCGTTAGTTAGCATCTGATTTCAGAGGCAGAGCATTAGTTAGCATCTGATTTCAGAGGCAGAGCGTTAGTTAGCATCTGATTTCAGAGGCAGAGCATTAGTTAGCATCTGATTTCAGAGGCAGAGCGTTAGTTAGCATCTGATTTCAGAGGCAGAGCGTTAGTTAGCATCTGCACACCACAGGTCAGAGACATAATGCTGTGCTTTATGGTTTATTTAAGGTCAGACAACAGGGAGAATGTGCAGTGAATGGGTTATTGATGGCCACAAATTGGGTTATGGCTGTAAAAACATTCACAAAATGTGAACGTTCCAGAGTTCCACTCTACTGGAACAGTCACTTCCTTTCCAGGAAGAGGATGAAAGGAGATACTGACAACCCACACTGAGAGGTTTGAGTTTTGGGAAGCAAACTCAAACCAAATGATGAATGTTGGAGATCTCCAGGACACTCTGGCTTCATCAGAATAGATGTCTCGGAGGCCTCCATTTCATGTCAGCTGCCCTCTTCTCACTCATCGCTGGTTATAATGAACGTTGTTATTGGTATCAAGAACACTATCATTTCACCTTCTTTAGACATGCAATCCATTTTATAATGAGAAAGACTGTCTGTCTTGAATATATTGCAAAGACAATTAAAATACATGAATGCAAAGCAGAAATATTTTGCAATATATAAAAATGGCAACACTTAATATATTTTCTAAAGCATTGCTATAAATATTTCTAAGCCATATCATCAGTTTATTATTTTTTATGAAACAAACTCAAGCCTATATAGGGGTATATAGTTACATTATTTTACATTATTGGCATTTAGCAGACACTCTTATCCAGAGCAACTTACATCGGTTAGAGGATGTCAGGACGCTCTCCACCACACACCGGTAAAATTAAGTCAGCACAGCAGCACTGAGGCCGGCTTGCTTCAGCTTCCTCATAAAATACAGGCGTTGGTGAGCCTTCTTAATGATGCTGGCTGTGTTTGTGGCCCATGTAAGGTCATTGGATATATGCAGACCCAAGTATTCAGCTGTGCTCACCAGCTTCACAGCTTCTCCTCCAATGAAGAGGGGAGGAGGGGTGTGAGCTCTCCTCCTAAAGTCCACCACCATCTCTTTTGTCTTCCCCGCATTGATGCACAGGTTGTTTGCATCACACCAGTCAACGAGTTCTTCTACCTCCCTTCTATACATAGACTCGTCGTTGTTGAAGATCAGACCAACAACAACCGTGTCATCCGCAAACATTACAATCTGATTGCCCGGGTACCTTGCAGAGCAATCATACGTGAGTAGCGTGTACAGGAGGGGGCTCAGGACACACCCTTGTGGGGAGCCGGTGTTGAGTACGATGGTGGAGGACGAGATGCCATGGATCTTCACGAACTGTGGTCTGCCTGTCAAGAAGTCCAATACCCAGTTACACATAGATGGTTTCAACCCCAACAGTAGCAGTTTGTTGGCTAGTGTCTGCGGGATGATGGTATTAAGCGCAGAACTAAAGTCCAGAAAGAGCAGCCTGACGTGTGAGTCCCAGCCCTCCAGGTGAGTGAGATATATATATAACTGCATGTTATAGTTTCACTAAATTTAAGTACAGGGTACTTCAAGAGATTATAGCGCTGATCATTTAATGAAAGCTCTTAAAAATACCTGTTGGGGCCGCCACTGAATTTCGATCGCTGTAACGTTATTCTAGTCTGTAATATCCGTGGCCCAACAGCCAGAAAAAACCGAGCTATAAATTCTATGTCTATGGTTGTATTTGTGCATTATGGGTAAACAGACCTACTAGCCAATCAGAAGCGGCAAATACATCCTACAATAATGGAGGTAAAAACAAGTTATGAATCCCTGTTATTCTGCGAAACTAAAGTATTTTTATAATTAAAGGCAAGCGAGTAACAGAAACAATTTAAAAAGATAAATTAAGTACATTCTAAGGCTCTTTTAAGGCGAGGAACCAATTAGCGTTAGCAACAGTGAGATCAGCAATACAAACAAGAAGTTACTATGGACACGCTAGATCCGTTTATGCGAAGTTTAACGTTAGTTACAGTTGCTGTACCTGGCTGGATAGCATTGCTCTACAAGTTTGATCAAACGTCGCGTTTACTCTAACGTTAATTTAACTTCACTTTACGTTAACATAACATTAGTTTGGCTACCTAACAGGCAGCGTCTCTACCGTAGCATTAGCAACGACGATTATTAACCATTACCAATTAAACGCCGATCACGCCTGAGGTTAGCTGAAGTTACTTTGAAAGCTGTCAACTAGTTAGATCGCTGAAGCTAAGTGTAGCTTAGTGGAGTCAGTCAGCTACGTTGTAGGTATCTTAACAACGATCCAGTTTGAATCACTTGCCTTAACTCTGCCTTGTATACCCTGCTAACAAAAGCTGAGGAAATGTCCTCGTTTGAGAGGTTAGATGCTCTGCGGGAGCGGAATAAAGATTTGCTGAAGCAGCTGAGGGATAAGACGGAGAGGATGCACAGTCTCACAGCGGGGTCCTTTCCGCCTTCCACGCGTGCATCCGGGCGTAGTGGAGCTGCGGTGTCCCCGGTAACGGTAGCGCAGGAACCCGGGGCAGACACCGGCGGTGACGGAACCACAGCTGCGACGTTCAGCAGCGACGAACCGGGAGAGAGAGTGTCCGAGTCATTGGTGACTGTGCCCGGGGTGGAGCTGGGCCCGGCCCGGGCTGCACTGGGCAGGCCTAGAGCTCAGCTCAACGCGGAGAGAGACCAGGGTAAGTCACCGCCATATATAGACCCTTTTTATGGAACCCCCCTCTTATTAATCTTATTAAATGTTTTGTTTCGACTGTTCTTTATGTCATTTTACGCTACATTTGCTTTGCAAATCCACATAATCGTACACACCTTACAGTTTGTGCATGTGGTGCGTTTACAGAGCCAGATGTTTACCAAAACGATTTAGGGTAAGTACTTTGCCTGAGAGTACAGCAGCAGTGGTACACCGGGAATTTAGCAAGCTGTGGAGTTATGTGCCCTGATCCTTATCACTATACCAAACTGCTGTAGTCAATATGCCCTTTGTGAAATACCTCTCTTTGATCAAGTCTGAGAGATTTATTGAGTTTCCCAGTCTTTAGCTAATAAGCCAGAAGCACACTGTCACTGTGTCCCTGCAGAGGAAGCAGCGGCCTCTGACGCAGACAGCGCCTGCAGTTCCGCACCTCCACCGCAGAGCACGTGCCGTGGCTCACAGCCTGCAGGGGGCGCTGCATACAGCGGGCTTCTGCAGGACCATGGAAACAGGCGCACTGCACAGGCCCAAAGGGCAGGCCCCCAGGGGCCCAGACCCATCCTGCTCAACCAGGACAGGGAGCAGGTAAGTGGGGGAAGATGGGAGGAAGCAGGGGAGAGAGAGGGAGAGGGAGAAGGAGAGGGGAGGGGGTGAGAGAGAGAGAAAGAGAGACAGAGAGGCAAGGAGCAGGTCAGGGCCATGAGCAGATAGATGTTACTGTAGGTCTGATGTTTCTTTTTGACTTTTCAGATGCATGCTCTGTTACGATAAATATTACTTAGGACTGATTGAATAGTTTTCATTTGAAAAATGTCTGGGCTCAACTTGCTGCTAAAGCTTTGCCATCAAAAATAATGTGTAAACTCATGGGGATACGCAGCTCATGCATGCACATTTTTGGCTGGCTGCGTCACCAAACAGTGACCAGTAGGGTGCACTGTTGTCCTTCAGAAAAGCTGCAGTCCGTGCCCTGGTTTGGATGCTTTCTAACGCTCAGTCTTTGAAAGCATTTTAAAGTGTTTATGTCGCAAAACAGTCAGCCTACAGGACACGCTGTATTGTGCTGAGTGTTGTCACATGGAGTCCACTTTTCGTAATTTCTCATACCTTCTTTTTTGAAAATGACCAAAGCCACTGCCTGCCACGTACGGATGTCCTGGTGGTTTACTGTTGACCCAAACTAGGCCACTTTAGCTATCTGTAAATCTCCTCTTCACTGTGTTTCCTTCACTGGTGGAGCATTTTATCTTTACATTTCGGTTTAGTTTGAAACAGTTTCTGTTTACGTGGGGTTTTTTGTCTTTCCTATTTACGCACTGAGGACCTTCACCAGAAGACGGTGGGTCTTCACCAGCATCTTCGGGGAAATTGTCAGGTCTTCTGCAGCTCTCTGTCTTCTTCCCTTTATGTGAAATGACGTTGTTCCATTGCAGAGATGACATCTGCACCTTGAATTCCGATGGTATGGACAGCTCTGGTAGCATGAAGAGAAGACTGCAGCAGTGGTTCTGTAGTAATCACTTGTGTTCACAGCCACAGGATACTGGTTTCGTCACGCACACCTTTTGAATTGCAGTTCAGTGCAAGAGCTCTGAAACAGGACAAGGCGTGAAGTCACACCTTGATGGAAATTCAGAATCAGCAAACAACCCCTATTGTCAACAAGTCACAAGAGGTTTACTTGGAATTTCAACTAGGAACTTTTTACCTAGAAATACAGAAAATCGGGGTGTTTTTTTTAATGAACTCTGCCTCAACAAAAAAGTAGATCAGACTATGAAACAGTACATTGTGGCATGTATTTGTAGCTCTAATTTGGAATGTATTTTTACTCTCTGGGGACATTTTAATCTCATTCAGGCAGGGGTTTTTAAAGGCCTATTGAAAAGCTAAAGCCTTTGCATGTCTAACTTGGAATAATGAAGCAGTGGATGAAAGTGAAAAAAGACACTTTGACTTAAGAAACCTCTAACCGTTTTGAGACAGGGAAAGCACCAGGCTGCTCGAAACCATGAGAGTACTTTCATCTGAAAGCTAAACGGAGTGTAACTGAAATGTGAAATCTAAAAAAAAAAGTACATGTATATGTGTGTCTGTATATACATACACATCTCCTGATTGCTCCTGGGTTCTGTGCGTTGGCAGAGAGAAGCAGGACGGGTGAAATTCCAGGACCAGTTTGCGGATCGTCAGCACCTGCGCCCCCTGCTGGGATATGACTGGATTGCAGGTACGGCAGCTGCTTAGTCACATGGAGTCAGGACCTTTAACCTGGAGTTTCAGTCTGAACCCAGAACGTGAATTCTGGCCACTTCCGTCACATTTAATGCCAAAGTAGAAGCACAATAAGGAAGGTTGCTGTAATGACAAGGTATGTGAGCTGGAACAGACTCTTATTGAACCCAATAAATGCATAGCTCACTGTCTGTACACTCAATGAAATTCAGAGTTATATATTTCTGTATGCACTTATTTACTTGTGTTCAATCTGTCAGTAATATTTTTTGTGGCAGCAACATACTTTATTTCAAGCCTCATTGAGGAAACTGCATGGCAAATGGCCTAGCAAATTGAATACACCACAGTTGTCCTTGGCTGTATAAATTGAGAATGGCAGAATACATGAATCAAAAGATGAGAAATTGTATTGATGTTGTTCCTAATAAGAGTATTATGTACAGTTTAGAAGGGCATACAGTTAGTCACTACATAGCAAGACTTTTAGATACACAAGCAGGCAGGTGTTGTTAGTTGTTTCCACCATCTGCTGTTCCTCTCTCTAAAAAGAACACGTTTATAAAATGCAAAAGTGTCATTTGAAACAGTACTGTAATGATATAGCAACCTAGGGAGCCAAGCTGTAGAAGTGGAAGACCTCTGGCACATAAACACTACGCGTCACTGTAATTAAGCCATTTAATTTAATTCATATTTCTCCAGTGAATCAGCATGTCTCATCATGCTTGTTTTTGCTTCTTTACAAAACCTTTGGTGTGTGCAAGTTCCTCCTACAAATCTGCCAGTCAGCTTATTCACTACAGCCTGAAAAAGGTGGCCATTCAGTGCTTTCCAGTCGTGCTCAGGAATACAGAGAATCTGACATTGCATAGTCCAGTAACAGTCTCCTGTCCTGGCACAGGGGCATGAACAAGGCCACACGCAGTGCTTAAAGCCCTCAGTCAGCCGCACTCTGGACTGTTCTGTGAGCCGGAAATGACAATGCTAAGTGTAAGTGGGCTATACAGCTGTGAAGGAAGAGCAGAACTGCCTTTAGCTTCCTTGTTCCTGAATGCTGGGTAGTTTTGAATGCTGGGAAAGACATTTATGACAGCGCTCACGAGGTCATCTCCAGTAAACTTTTCCCGTTGCTAAATAAAGGTTTTTTCCACCTGTTAGTCATTTACTGAGGTCTTTACCTTTTATTGTGCAGTCAGGGGTGAGGTGTCCTCGGGCAGGAATTCCAGCTGAATTCCCACACTGAAACTGTCTTTCCCGTCCAATGCCGTGGTGTTTCCCGGGCGGCTTTGAATCGTGTGTCTCGTGTGTCTCGTGTGTCTCGTGTGCCTCCTGTGACTCGTGTAACCCGCGTGTGACACATGACTCGTGTCTGACTCTCCCCAGGCCTGCTCGATGCGGAGAACTCCCTGACCGAGCGCTCCGAGCAGTTTTTCACTGAGCTGCGCAACTTCCGCCAGGTCAACCAGGAGGAGTGTGTCCACAGCCAGCGCGAAGGGTCAGAGCCAAAAAAAAACCCCCACCGCCCCCTGCCCCACACACAGACACACCCCCCAGAACCTTCCTCTCAAACCGTTACACGCTACTGTCCCTAAAGCCAATGTACCTGTGGAGAGGCTGGCTGACACCTCTCTCAAAAATGTAACAGAAAGAGCAAGCGTTCAAATAGCCAATAGTTGTTTTATTTTTTTTTTTTAATAAACAACAAAAAAGGGACAACCAGCCTGAGCTCACAACCAGGTGGAGCCAATCAAGCAGGTGCTGGTTCACAAGGTACAAAGACAGACCATTACGATTAAACAATTAACAGATAACCTGTTCAGTTGATATTGGTTGACATGAGCTGAAATTTGAAAAGGTGTAAATGATCAAGAAAAGGATCCTGTTAAAATTTTAACAAATTGGCAAGCAATTAACAGTTTTTTTTTTTTTTTTTTGGGGGGGGGGGGGGGGGGGGGGGGGAAGGTGAAGGCTAATCAGAGTACCCTGTCATTTTGAGTGGCTGAATTTCATTTCTGTGTTATAGTCAAACGCTTTTAAAAGCGGTTTCTGTCAGAATTATCTGACGGAATTATCTAGTAAAGTTTTAGGGCAAGCAGAATGTTCTGTTGCAGGTGGAAAGAGCTGTAATTTTACATTTGAAAAATAGCTGTAGTATTAGCTTATGACCTGTGTGGATGTGCTGCCATATTTCTGTTTTTGTAAACAGAGTCACAGAAGATGATATTTCACCCTCTGAGCTGCTCGCCGAAGAAAGGAACCCAGAACTCCCTCCGGACACACACCAGTGTATGAGCCGTGTGTGTGTGTGTGTGTGTGTACGTGTGTGTGCGTGCGTGTGTGTGCACGCGCCTGTGTGTGTGCGCGCGCCTGTGTGTTTGTACGTGTGTGTGCGTGTGCGTGTGCGTGTGCGTGTGCATGTGCGCCTGTGTGTTTGTACGTGTGTGTGTTGGTCAGGACTCACTGAGCTCATATGTCTGTGTATTTTTGTGCACCTTTGGCTGCTGAACGCTAATGCTACGCTGACATAAACTGTGTGTGCCTCTCATTCTCCCATAGGCACATTCTGCTACCGAATCAACAGCCGCCTGTTCCCTGTCCCTCTGGATCCTCAGAACGCCTGCCCGGTGTGCAGGATTCCCAAATCTCAGCACCCACACACTGCATCAGAGCCAGCTTACATCAGGTAGCACAGCAGCGGAGTCTCAGAGCTGGCGTCACACTGTCTGGCTTTAACACAGAATGTGTGTTACTGAGGCGTTCCCTCTCTCTCAGGGTGAGCATCCCCCGCTCCACACTCCTGCCGGCGTACCGGTACAGAGCGCACCGCCGGCGCAGCTTTGACCCCTCCGACAGTCTGGGCCTGCCCTCGGTGAGTGCGCCCGGGCGAGGGCAGGGGGCGGAGCCTGAGACCGCCGTGTCCAGGCCCGCCGTGGGAGACATGCACCGTGGTCACGCCTCACACACTGTGTTTGTACCTGCAGGTGGGGGTGTGGCTGTGTTTGTACCTGCAGGTGGGGGTGTGGCTGTGTACGTACCTGCAGGTGGGGGTGTGGCTGTGTTTGTACCTGCAGGTGGGGGTGTGGCTGTGTTTGTACCTGCAGGTGGGGGTGTGGCTGTGTACCTGCAGGTGGGGGTGTGGCTGTGTTTGTACCTGCAGGTGGGGGTGTGGCTGTGTTTGTACTGCAGGTGGGGGTGTGGCTGTGTTTGTACCTGCAGGTGGGGGTGTGGCTGTGTACCTGCAGGTGGGGGTGTGGCTGTGTTTGTACTGCAGGTGGGGGTGTGGCTGTGTACGTACCTGCAGGTGGGGGTGTGGCTGTGTACGTACCTGCAGGTAGTGATGCCTGAGCAGCACTGGATATCCGTGCCAGGTGACTTCATTTCACGCGGATTTGGAGTGTAAAACTGGCTCTGTTCTCTGAAACGCCGAGCACACGCCAAGGCAGTGACTCTGTGGCTCTATGTGTTTGCAGCACTGTCTGTCGGGCTGGTCCGGCAGACCCCCGGCCGCAGCCTCGCAGGTCGGCAGCCTGGATCTGCGCAGCTGCGTGAGCGCTGTCCACTCCGCAGCCGTCCCGTCTGCGCAGCCCAACGAGGTGAGATTACAGTACAGTACTGTCATTCAACAGAGCCGCTTACAACAGCTCCAGTTTCTTCCACTTATACAGCTGGATCTTTCCTGAGACAATTCGGGGTTAAGTACCTTGCCCAGGGGTACAGCAGCAGCGCCCTAGCAGGGAGTTGAACCAGCAACCTTTTACAAGCCCGGCTCCTTACCACTGTGCTACACTGCGGTCCCAGCAGATGCAGGGGTGTCAGCCGCACGGTTTAGCTTTGGGTGGAAATGACACCGTTTTCCCTCAGACAGTGGATGAAATCATGGCTGAGTCACTGCTTGGCCACAAAAGGGGGTCAGTCAGGGGACAGCAAAAAGATCAAATAACCCCAGTCTTATCTTTTAATCTGTATCATTAACCTTAATGTCATTTTAACATGTGTCTAATCTCAGTATTACCACTTAACATTAAAGAACAGCAGATCTTAATAGTAGCACTTACCATGTTTATACCACATCTTAATGTCATCTTAATGTTTAAATTAATACCTGACCTTCATGTTGTCATTTTTGCCAGCATCTGACCATGTTTTTTTTTTCTAGTTTAACTGTTCTCTAGACGCAGTGAATGTTCTGTTTTACAGCGAAGGTGCCGTTTCAGGGCCAGTGCAGGGAGCTGGAGGTGTAGTGCATGTTCAGCTGTGTTTCGCTGCACGGCTCGGTGCCCTGTAACCTTTGCTTTGGTGCTGTGACATTTTTAACCGTTTCCCTGTGCTTAGCAGCACTGACACACTTTCTTGTTTGTGCTTTGGTCGCAGCTTGGTTCCAGCGTGAAAATATTTTCTTGTATCGAAGGACATAAAGCTAAACAGAATTACACTGCTTCCACGCACTCCTTAAGTTTAATGTTGTGAATTCATGAATATTTTTTTCCCTTGTAACTATATTATTAATTAATTAATTAATTAATTAATGTCCTGTGCAATAAATAAATAAGATAAAATACTGTTTTTTAAAACATCCAAACAGTTAAAAGCTATGGCATTAATAAGTGCTGGCTCCAGTTTTTCTTGTGCAGAACTAAGTCAGTGGTCCTCAGCTTATTTTCAGCCCAAAAAAAACTGCATCACTTTAACTGAGTGACATGTGTTGTGTTTAGATTCATTTCACTGTTGACTTGATGAAAGTATAGGGTTACAAATATATGTGAGCCACAGTGAATCTGTATGTGTGTGTGTGAGAGAGAGAGACTTTGTACAGATCGTGCATCAGTTTCTGTCATAATGGAATATGTGTATTTGCTGGTATTTGTTTTTTAGTGAGGTGTGAATGTGTTTCAGTGAGGTTCGTGTGTGTGTGTGTGTGTACGTGTGCGTGCAGCTGGCTGAAGGTGTGCCTCTGTGTTTCAGGACCTCTCTACCTCCAGAGGGAGGGTGGGCCAGCGGTCTGAGGAGCTGATGGGCGTGTCTCGTTTAACCCGCTCCCGTCTCCAGGGTGACCGGACAGAACCGCCCAGCACCACCGACTGGGTTTACTGAGAGAGCAAAAAACCCGTGAAGCGGCATCCAACTGAGATTCACCCAGCCACACACTGCAAACCACAACATCTGCGAGGACTCGCTAATAATGCTACTGAAACCTTGCATGCGGGGTAGTTATTGGAACATTAGCTGAATTATGGGACACCTCATGAAAGAAGTACTCTAGATATATCGCAGGTTTCAAATCTGGACTGTCGCACTCAAGATTATGTCAGATGTGTGCTGTGCGTCTGCACTCACTGTGAGTTTGACTCAGTCTGTGCTTGACTCACTGTGAGTTTGTTCAGAGACCGTCGCTGGCTCTTGTTAGCTTTTGATGCTGTGTTAGGACTGGACCAGTCTCTCTGCTGCCTGATGCTGCCGGTGCTTCAGACACTCTGAGGTAGCTGTGCGATGCCTGTGTGGGTGGCTCACTCACAGCTTTCGATGGCTTAACCTTTTCGTGCAGACTTTATCTCACTTTAACGTGTGGCTCTCAGCAGAGGAGGCAGATGTCAAAGACCTGCTGCCTGCAAGCAGGATAGTGCAGGGCAGTGCGGTGCCCAGTCAGCTGTCTTACCTGGCTCTCTGTGCTGAGGCGTTGCCTTCTGATGTCAGCTGTGCCCTTTCAGTGTCTTTCCTCTCACAATATTCCTCCCGGGCGATTTCTTATCATTGTAACTGTTAAATCTCTCTCCATCTTCTGACACTGACTGTAAACACACCTCACTTCCCAGCACTCGTAATCTTATCACTCCTTTAATTAGCGCTCAATGAAGTGACGTAACTCTCACCGATCACTGACAGTCGCTGATGCAAGTTCATGCTGCTTGAATGCAGCATCGCTCTGTCACCAGACGGACACTTTTTGATTCAGCTCATGTAGCTTGGAAAAGTTTTTTAGGCCTTGTATTAATGTTAGCATGATGTTAGCATGTTGCTCATGTGGATGACTGTGGCACTGTGTTTTATAAGTGTGTTTTTAGCACTGTTTTCAGTTTGATTCCTGACGGATGTCGTTCTGACTGTTCTCTCTGTTGAAACTGAGCAGAGTACTTTCAGTGATGGAGTCGCTGGCCGAGAATCCGCTTATCCAGTTAAATTCCACATGTCAGCAAGAGTGTTCTGCCAAATTAAAAACAAAGGTTTCAGCTTCACTTGAACTTTAGAGTGCCTTACTGGCAAAGCAGGAGAACTCTTCAGTAGAAAGAATATGACGTCTGACCACAGCCAGATTCCAGACTGATTAGCAAATACTTGCCTGTCTGGTCATGTACTGATGAACATACCTGCTACATGGGTATTTAGGTGTTGCTTTGGGTTTGCTAAATGCAAGTTAAAATCTTAAAGTCTTTCGGTGTGTGGGAGACTGAAAATATGGGGGAAGTTTCATATTCTTGTTACCTTGTGAAACACAAAGCAAACAAAAAGCAGATTACCTTTTTAGCCACCTAGCGCTTCATTACTTCATTCACATCAGTAATTAACATCCTTCATTACATCTGACTGTAAGCTGGGGTTATTTGTTTCGATTGCTTTCTGTGTTTTGTTCTGAACTGTCCGCTGAAAATGGGCCATCTTCCACTTTGGCCGCACCAGAACCAGCTGTGCACTGAATAAACAAATTTATCTCACTTTTTTCTGGAAAAATGAAACGCTGGGAGGTTTTCTCCTTTTCTTTACATGTATCACCTTGTTTGGGAACTTGGTGCCCTGCTGCAGTGATGTCCCCTTCGCTGGAGTCTTTTTTTATAGACTGAGAGTCGGAGCACTGTGGTTGAGTTCTTTTCATCCCCAGATTGTAATGGGTTCATGCTGAAATCCATGACCTTGACATGCACTCCGCAACGGTATAATGTGAAGCCTTTGCCAGTGATATTGTTGATGATCATTGCTTATGTAGCAGGGCTGAGGGTAATGGCTTCTCTGTGTTGTGCGTAAAGCCGGTAATGTTGTGGTAGCAGACAGCAGAGTGCCCTCGGTGGTCACGGCGCTCTCTGAGACTTCGGTTAGCTAGCGTCGTTGCCTGTGGAGCTGAGGGGCTATTACCTTTAGCTCAACGGGTAATGGCACTGGCCATAAGAGTCAGGTCATGCGGGGAGAGCAGGGGTTCGAGTCTCGCATGCAGAGTTCATGAACTCTTCAGCCCGGCTGCTAAATATCAGAAATGTAAGTTCTGGACCGAAGGGTTTTTCAGTTGTGAATCCCACTGTTTGAGTCTTCCTGCAAGATCTTACATTATCTCCCATGGCCTCTATTAACGGGGTATTATGTAGTTCAAGGACCAGTTTGGTTCTAAATGGGGAGAAATAACAGCAACTTTATGTTATTTCTTTATGCCCCTCCCTTTCAGACACATTACAAGTAGAGTGTGTGTCCTAAAATTCTGGTGATTGAAGAATATGTGCCCATATCTGGTTAGCAGAGCCAGGTGTGTTGTGCTAGCGTCCCTCCCTCAGACCAGCACATTCTGATGCACCTGCTTTGGAAGGTTCAGCTTCTTTCGCTTCTCGCATTCAATTTCCATTCTGTTACCGTCTGTTCTGTTTCACGGCGGAGAGACGAGGTATGAGCAGCTTGATTGGTTTCGGTTGTCTTTGAAGCTTTTCTTCGGCTGCCTTCGAGAGATAACGTGGACAGTAACTCTCAGAATCACGTAATTTCCATGTAATATAATTGCACTTTGTGACTGAGGCAATCGGCTCACTGAAGCAGATTATACTGCCAAAAAAATGTGTACCACCATGGCCTGATGGAAGAATGCAGTTAAAATTGTGCTGTGGACCAGCACAGCTAATGCTAAATGTGTATACCTGTATTAAATAATAGTGCAAATGGTGTGCCATTTTTGTTAACTATTGAATGCCATTAAAGCATCCAGAGTTTATCTGCAAAATATTCTAGCAAGTAATGCACCTATTCCCACCACCTTGCCCCCCCCCCCCCCCCCCCCCCCCCCCCCCCCCCCACCCCCCCAGTGGCAGTGGAACCTTTGAAGTGTGATCTTCAAGATGCTGCATGTTCTTCAAAGGATTTCTTGGAGGCTTGGAAGTGTAGCAGTGCCACCCGCTGTAAGGAGTGCAAAAAACCTTCTACCTAAAATGCAACCAGTATGAACCTGTTTGCCAGTCCGTCTCCTTTGGAAATTGGTTAGTACTGAAATGCCTCTGATTTGTTCAGGTTTCATTCCCAATATTCATATTCTGAAAGGAAATAGAAGGCATTCAGTCACTGTGGGTGTATGTGAAAGTACTCTTACACTTAACCTTAGACTTTCCCTTCAGTATGCTGTGCAATGTTGCCTAAACAAATCTGCCTGTCAGACACATCAGTATCTGCTTCTTCTGCCTCTCTTTATTCCCTGATTGATGCATATACCTGCAGACATAGTATACCTGCCATCCTTTATGTTCCCACCATAAAAAAAATTGCTAACCTGCGCAACCACTGAAAGTGCATTCAAACCAGGGTTATTAGCAAAACTTCTGGAGCACTTTTTGACATCAGTTCCAGACAGTCGTCATATCCATTAAAAACGTTAGACTGAGAACTTGGATTCAAAAAACGCTGAGCACATTCAGTGAGATGAAACCCACCAGGTTTTTTTTCTATGGGGCAAATGAACATTTAAACTGATTTTTTTCTTGTAGAAAAGAACAATCTTAAATTACTTGTGAGCATAATCATAGTGTTGAGAATAGGGATATGGCACACGTGGTGTCACTTTTTTTAAGAATACTTCCTCCTTATCTGTGTTTGTATTGAGATTCAGCGGAGATGTGAGTCTTAAGTTGCAAGTTTCATTAAAAAAGTCCAAATAAATTTAATGAAGATGTATGGTGGGTTTTCAAACAGAAACAGGAGACCCTCCATACAAATGCTGACTGTTGAATTTAGTGTGGGGATGATATAGAAGTGTGCGAAAGTAAGGACGGTAAAAAAGTAATAAAAACCGGTAAACACAACACTGCCGCTTGCTTTGTTTATATATGTGTGTAATACAATTATTTAACTCTGCAAACATAAAATATAATTTCTTGATTTGTTGGTGATGTGTTAAAAAATTCCACATTCGCAATGTTGCTAAAAACATTTGTTTGTCATTCAAATGAAGAATGATTGAATGATTCTTCAAAAGATGTGATGATTATGTCATTCCCGGCGCATATTCTGCTTGTCGCAGAAACCCACGTCCTCTTCTTGTAACGCTATGAGTAGATGCGCAGTTAACGCATCGGGAGGATCGTCTGTGGCTCATCACTGTCTTCGTCAGTGGCAACTCCCACGCGTTAAACTCTTAACTTCCCTCCGTGCATGGACGCGTTTCTTGCAGTTCACCCTGGCTGCACCGCATTTTCACCATGGAATGCCGCCGCTGCGCCTCGCGCTGCTTCACGCTCCTCAGCCTCCTCGGTCTGGTGAGTAAAGCGGGCTCGAGACTTCGCAAAGCGCGTGCCTGTCGGCGCAGTTTGGGCGCGCGCGTGCGGAGCGTTTGGCGCGGGTGTTGCAGTTTGGGGGTACTGTGAATCCGCTGTAGCAGGGTTGTTCCACCGTTTAAACGTTGTTGCACTTGGTTTACTTTTGATCAGTACGTGGTGGTTATACCTCTGTGAGGCAGAGGTTTCTGTTTCAAAGAAGGAGTTGATTTTTAAAATGATTAATTGCTACTTGTAATAATTCATTGCCATTTTACTCTTAATTTATGACAGATATTTATCTAAAACAGTCCAGTCATGCACTAGACAGTCCAAGTTTGCTAGCCAAAGTCATCTCTTCTTTAGCAAGTAAATGCAATTTCACCTGCTTGGTGGGACAGAGGAAAAAGTCTACCTGAGTTGCGCAGTGCCAGGTGTCTACAGCAAGGCATGAACCAGAAAGAACTGTCAGCTCAACAGGTGACAGGTTTCACGGTGTGCTGGATTGTTCTGTTATCATTTGTATTTTTATTGTCAAATGACAAAAAATCTCTGTGCCGACACACACACACACACACACACACACACACACACACACACACACACACTCACGCTCCCACATGCATCTGAAACACTGTAATGTGTGTTGTGTCATTCTTCATTCAGAGCAAACAAGAAGAAGACACTTCACCTACATAGTTTCCTTTAACCCTGTTTATTGCTGTGAAAATGAAGGAGGTCCAGCTGAGATCAGCCTGCAGTGCGGCTCCCGTTCGTACACACCGTGTACTTCCCCACGAGAACTGCAGCACTTGTGATGATCTAAACGAATAACGAAACTCAGGTCAAACCAGGAGCAGTGGTTACCAGTAAGCCGTACACATAAATAACAGACCGAAGAGCTGCCCTGTCTTTAGTGGAAGTGCCTGTTAATCTACTTCCTGTCAACGGGTTGCTCGGAATGAGCACGCTCCTGTGTCATGTGGGTACATTATCGCTCCAGCCCGGTCCAGGGACTGCACTGAAACGCGGCAGGGCTTTTTGCGCGCCTGTCTCTCCTCTCTCTGCCTGTCCCTGCAGAGGTTTCCCCTCAGCCTCCCGAAAGGTCTAGCTGTTTGTCAGCAGGACGATAGTGGTGCAGGTAGAGTGTTACAGCACGGTCAGTACAGACTGCAGGAAATGCCACCTTTCTGGCAGGTTTGCCACGGTGCTGGAGCCACTTTTACCTTGGTGTGAAAGGGCCCCGCCCACGTCCCAGTATATATACACACTAGGGTCCAAAATTATTGGGACACCTGGGCATTTTGTGGTTAAGTGTGGATGTATCCATGTAGCTATTAGTTTTATCACTCAAACCTAATTTATGGTGTGGAGAAAACAGTTACATGTTTTGGCAACTATTAACATTTTCAAAACTTCTCTTTATGCGGTTAGCACACGATTGCCTGATGACTACCCTTATTTCCAAAATTTTAATAATATGTATGACATTAATTCTGCCAAACAAACTGACAATTCCATGATCTTAACTTAATTTTAAAAGGTACCTATATACTTATTGAGTGCAGACAAGTGAACAAAAATGACCATCACTTCAATTAGGCCCGATGGAACGTTGCCCTGACCCCTAGTTGAACACTCATACCGAAACCTATATAAACCTAACAAGGGTGGAACATGGTCACAGAAGATGAAGCTGAAATTGACATTAACTTTGCCAATGTCTGATGGAATATGCAGCAAAAATATTGTGGGTTTTCAGAAAAAAAAGTGAGTGTCCCAATAATTTTGGACCCCTGTGTGTGCTTCCACTGAATCTGTGTAAAAAAAAATCAACTTTTGAGTCACTTCACTTATCAGCTATTTGTAAGTACGAGATAGTGTTGAGATAGCTGATCCTAACGCGTGCTCCTGACCACGCGTGTAAGAATGCCCTGGTGGTAAAAGATGGCACTGCAGGGGAGACACACAGCCCTGTTCACCTGCAGCGAGGAGCCAGGGCAGCCTGTGTGCTGGCCACTTCAGTTTTCAGTATTCTTCCATAATACAATGGACAAAATGCGGCACACATATCATTCGCACCAGCGTTTATGTGGTGGGTGGATGGAGAGGTTTTGAAGTTCGCCGTGGACTGAATGGGTGCTCACTCAGTTGTTGGGCAGAGCAAATTACTTAGTTACACCACGGTGTAGGAGCAGCCAAATCCACACGTGTTCTTATTGGCTAACTTGAAAAAAAATGCAGCTGAACAACAACTTGGTCAGAGCCAAGCAGGGCAGTGGAACAAGGTAATGCAGAGCTACTGTGCAATGAAGGAGACAGCCAAAGTGTCTCCAGGTCTGCTGTACCCTGGTACTAGGGGTCACGGCCATGGTGGGGGTGGGGGGGGGCTTGGTGGGGGGGCTCCTCTAAAGGGTTTGTTGACCCTGGGGAGAGAGGCCTATTAATCTATTATAATCTTGATTGTTCTGCCTTTAGAAAGCTGAATTCAGGTAAGAATTACTTTGTGCAAATTCAAGTGGAATATTTGCATATAAATGTATCTCGGTATGGAAACTGTGTCACAGAATTCTAGGGCAGCGAATGGATGGCATTTAACCGAAGTGAAACCGGAAGAACTTGTTACACCTTTTTTTGCACTGTGTGTGATATATTAGTAGGCCACAAGCTTGAATTGGAATGCTAAATGTGAAAAGTCTGTCCTCACTGGGGTGAAGTTACATGGGTCATGAGGCAGATTTTCCAGGCTGACTATCTGGTGACCAGTTTGGCTGGGATTTATTGGCCTTTAAACCTAGGAAAGGGCTCTGTTCAGGAGATATACTCTGAGGGAGTCTGAAATTGTGTGTTGGTGTTGTATTATTTAATATTTGTGTGGTGCTGGACTTCTCCCCTTGGAACATTTCAGTCATTGGCTACAAAGAGGAAATTTGTTGCATGGTCACATGATCACAACACTGTGGCATACAGCTGTATCACAGTTTCTGTGAGGTGCTTTACATCATGCTATGGAATACATGGAAAACAAAATGTTTTAACACAATGTTAAAGCTTTATCAAAATATGTGTCATATGCTCAGAGTATACCAGCTTTATTGCTGTCATACGTGTGAAATTACTTATTCCAAAGTTCCAAATAAAGAATCTGGAGGAGGATTTTCAGAGAATCCTTAAGCAATTAACCAAACATAGACAAACCACACCCATTCATGACTCTAAAAATCCCACCTACCACTTCCTTTCTGAGTCAGCACTCAGCTGTACACAGAATCCCTCCTCCACCCTATCTCCCCACTTTCTACTCGCACTTTATGATGTCGAAATGGGGGGGTCAACAACCTCAGCCTTCACAGGGCTCCAAACTAAATACGACTCTCTCAACATCAGTCACAACCCTCACACTTTAATCATATGGAAATTTATATCTACTGAATGTAATGTACTGTCCCATGTAAAATGGCAAGTATCAAGCACCATTCCAGCCACCACTTTGCATGAATCAGCCCATCTGAAAGTACTGAAGGAGTGGAAATTCTCCTTGGTCAGATGATAACTCTGATATGTGTGTGTGTGTGTGTTAGTGGGGGCCGGGCACAGAAGCGTCAACCCCTGGTCCTCGGTGTGGTTGTAGTTTGACAGATCTCTGCTGGTAAGTGAGACTCGGTGGCCTTCTGATGTTCATCCTACTTCTGAAAATGACGCTGTGTTGTCCACTGGGGGACAGGAACTGGGACAGGACCTGGGGCAGACCCGGGACAGGCGGGCAGGGCTTCAGAGACCCCAGCCTGCCTGGTCCGTACCCACACTCTCATCTTGCCTCTCATTTCCATCAGAGAGAGAGAGAGGGCACCAAGCGGTCAGAGAGAGCTTGTTTCAGGTCTCCGCCCACAGAAGGGGGGCAGAGTGGTCCCTCTCCAGGGGTGCATCATCCACAGAGAGCTCTGCACCTTCATCTGGAATGGAACGAAAAGTCACTGCCGTCCAAGCTCATGAATAACAGCACCCAGCAAGCTGTCCCGCCCGTAACCTCAGACCTTCCAGAGTCACAGAACGCAGCGCTGAGACTGACCTCAGGGCAGAAGGGCTCTGGGCAGGGACCGGCGCGAGCCTCGTCTGTCCTTTAGTTTTAATATACAACTGATAAAAATGTCACCTCAGAGAATCATATTCACTTTTACATCCATACTTTGTTCATGTAGAGGCCTGATTTGTATTTTACAATGAGTTGCTTTTGAACACTCAGATAATTCCCAGTAATCCTGACTCATCTGACATTAAATGAGTTTTACATTCAACACAAATAACAACCCCACAAGCATTTGATAAAAATATGATGTTTGATTTGAGAGTTCAGACCATGTGTGACTAAGAATGACTTCCTGTTATTGTTTTTCTTCTTTTAAAAATGTAAAGATGCATTTAACTCCATTATCTCATTCTAGTTCCTGTGTTCCCTAAAACTGTGGAAACAGAGAGGCAGAGAGAGGCTGCCAACATTGGCACTGCTGTATCTGTAGAAGGTTCCAAAAATGTCTAACACCCCCCCCCCCCCCACCCCCAGAAAAAGGGGAGCAATCTGAGGGTGTTACTACAAGATCAATATGACATCTATTTAAACTAACTTAAAGCGTCTTCTGGAAGGCTTTCATCTCTACCCTAACAACAGTAAATCAGTGTTTGCAGCTGTATGATGAAATTTTTATAGCGTGGACATGAATAGCTTGAATTCTTTTTTATTTTTTTTTTTTAGAAAATTCCATTAGCAAGTTCATATTTGTGATTCACTTCTTCCTTCAAAGGGTGCTGCAAAACTCTATGAAAATGTTTCCAGTGAACTTTGGGGGAATGATTGAGGAAAAAAAAAGAATGATCTTTCTTGTGATTTTACACACATATTTCAGAAACCATTACAAAATCAAAGTTTCAAACAAAGATTGGGGAGGAGAATTTTCAGACAATCCCTACGCAATTAACTAAATATAGACAAACCGGTCCCATCCATTACTGTAAAAATCCCACTCACCACTTCCTGAGTCAGTCACAGCATCCCTCCATCCCACCCCATCACCCTCTTTCTTTTCCCTGGTTATGATGTTCTAACCCGGGGGGGGGGGGGGGTGCACAACCTGGCCCATAGCTAGGTACAATCCCTTTGTCCATCTCTGAGCCTAATAAAAGTACTGCTGTAACCACATCAAGCGCAACCCTCCTGCTTTGATGATCAGTAAATTATCAGTAAAGCAGTACTGCTCCTGCTTTGATTATCTGGAAATTCATATCTACTGAAGTGCCTATATAAAAATATATATTTTTTTTAAACACAGGGTCCTGACTCTATGGCTCTGAGTCAAAAAAAGAGGCCAGATACCCCCCCCCCCTCACGTACGTCCAGCTCTTAGTCAGTT